>NC_091295.1:35355299-35445299 GCF_038502225.1 Cherax quadricarinatus | reverse complement strand
GCCAAGGCTTTGAGAACAGACGACCTCTTGAAATCGGTCATATGCTTAGTTCGAAATTCTGACTTGTAGTCCGTAGCTGTAAATCTTTCTTGCACACGGACGCTTGTGCCTTTTATAAGTACACTTTTCACGGCAACACACTTTTACACTTTCATTTAACAAAATTAGAAACACCAGCTAAGTAACCACCTTATTTTATATGAAACATTGTAAGAACACACGCAGTGATACAGTGAGAGCTATATTGTGAGGACACCTGTAGTGTGAAGCAACACCAGTCTATAAGACACACTGATGATAAGAACACCTGTGTATGGCTGCCCTATCCTATACGACAGTTAGTGTGGGTACACAACTATCGCTGTAGGAATATCCACAATCAGGCTACTTTGTTTTACATGATAGTTACAATTTCAAACCACCTTTAATGTGTTCCTACTCTATTCTGTACAAAAATTACATTGATAAAAATGGTATATAATACCGACAAGTTGAAAAGTAAGACACATGTGCAACAGTTGGTTGTCTTTATTCAAAAGTCACACTGTGTGTAAGCAGTTATGTGTTTTCTCGCACCAATGAATTCTTCAAACAGAAATGTAAGTGCAGTATGTTAAACGCATTCTCTCCTGTACTCTCTAATTAATGTACAGTTATGTCGGTGGTATCTTGTTTCTTTCACACAATACAAGTTTAAATGGGAAACGAACAATCAGTTACTTTTTTTAGACATTTTAAAGATGAAAGTCAATGATCAAGTTGAACGTTCGACGGTCAATTATTTTTACAGTCATCATTTAGCTCAAATTAAAAATAGCACTGTTTCAAGCCTCTAGTTATCACTAAATTAAAGGTATAATACCGACAATTTGATGAATAAGGGAGATATACAACACCTGTGTATATTTACCGAGACGTTTCGGTTGGACAGAAGATTTTATCTAATACTGAGGCATGAGGACGAAGACATTTAAGCTGCAGCCAGTGGTAGAAGTGTCAAGATGAAGCAGTTAAAGACATGATCATAGGTGGGAGGGCCCCACTAGTAGAAATAGCTCACTTACAGCATGAACTGTGACTACTTATGTGCTCTGATCATGACCCACTCCTCCCAATCCCCCCTGTCCATTATTTCCCTCCGCTCCTCTCTCCTTGCCGTCGTTTTAAGAAAAATTCAATCTTTATTACTACTTTCATTTTCTCCCTCTGCATTCTTCCTACATTTCTGTTATAATTCTCCACATTTTATATAGTTTTCTAGTGTTCTTTAGTCTATTCCTTTCTTTTATCCATTTTTTATCCTTTCCTCTAAATCCTCAGTGTCACTTGACCAGACCCCTTACTTCCTGCTTTCTTTTTCTCTTCTACATCTCCGTCTTCCTCCTCCTCTTCCTCGTTTCCCTCATCCTCGCCTATAAAACTCTGTGTAGTCATCGAGCTCACACGCGTGCACGCACACGCACCTAATTACGTGCCTTAACAGCTGAACCACCGCGATAACAACCTTAGTAACGACGTCTCTACCCCCTTCCTCTCCCCCCCCACTCTTATTTATAAGCATCAACACATCCCGCCCACCAAAAATTCTCCCATTTTCTCGGAAAGAATGAATAATTTACCACGAGACAAGATCAAGCTTAACACACTTCTCACAAAGGACGAAACTCCCTTTGTGTATTGACGGAAAATCCGCCTCTGCTGTTACTCTGGATTGTGGATACTCCTTCCCTGGTAACGTCCCGTTTTTCGACAACCTTTATCCAGTGGTATTCCGAAGGTGGGGTGAATATAATGGCAAGCCATGGCCACTGCTAGTAAGGACGAGCGGAGCACTGCAGCAACCAATGTTCTCCGACCATCTAACCCATCGCCATGTAGCACTGTCTTGTCGCAGAGGAGGGAATTTGGACACTTTTCACTAGAGACCATGTGACACTTTGCCTACTTTGTGTGTTTGTGCTTTGTGTACGTACCAGCATACAGGAGAAAATGTGTACACGCAGGCTGGTGTGTGCACGTGCATGTACGTCCCTACGTGCCCTTTTCAAAACCACCTGACAATATAAGATTTTCCTCACAATAAAGACACGACAAATCTTCCATAACCTTATATTTATTATATTCACAAGAAAGCGCTAAGGCTGAATGGGTCAGAGAGATCTAACTTTATTTTAAAACTTGGTAAATATCTCTCGTGGGTATTGTTTACCTCTGGAAGGAAAGGCGACAATCTTATTAGTCTCTACATAAATAAAATTCCATTTCGCCAGGGTTAATAAAAGTGGTTTGACTCAGAGATGATATTCGACTGTGGAAACAATTAGGGAAACGACTAGGAACAACTGGAAAAGGGAAATGACCAGGAAAAACTGGGTAGCATGAACGACCAGAAACAAATGGATACGAGGGATGACCATGGATACGAGAAAGTTTGGATTCGAGGAAGAACTGGCAAAATACCGGAATATGGGTAGTAACTTTAAGGGAATTGAGTGCCACTTGAAGAGAAGTACTTAAAAGTATCAGGTGACACTTCTCGCCTGCATATAACATTGACACAAACTCGACAGAAAGGTAGACAAGAAGACAGGGAGACACTTGATAATACAATGTAAACAGGTAGATAAATACAAACACAAGCAGGCACTCAATTGTATTTTAGATCAGTATAACTCGTCGTAACCAGCTCAGTGCGAAATTTCGCACTGAGCTGGTTACGACTAAGGAAGGAGCCAGGAGCCAGGAGCCAAGAGCCAAGAGCCAAGAGCCAAGAGCCAAACCCAGGAGCCAAGAGCCAAACCCAGGAGCCAGGAGCCAGGAGCCAGGAGCCAGGACCTGTATGAATCACTGCGGTTACCCTTCCTTCAATTTTTTTTTTTTCCAAAAAATTATTTTCTAACCTTTTCAAAGTGTACTCAACCCCACGGTATTTTTTTTTCCCTCCAAACCCGATTTACATTTTTTCCCAAAATTTTCTAAGGGGTGGAGGGTAAGATGGTGTGGAGTATTGCTGGGGAATGTGAGGAGAATGGAAAAAGATGAAAGAAAAGGGAATGGCAGTTGAGAGAGGAAGGAAGTGAGATTTAAAGAGTGCTGTCACCTTTGAGATCCTTTCGCGATCCTGTCAATAAAAACTAAATACGAAAATACACTAAGAACAACCACATTAAAACTATGTAACAAAAATAAAAATTACCAGCATTAACCCAAAAATGTAAACCCCAATATCAACTGGAGCCTCCAGAACTATGGTTGTTGTATGGGATATGATTTTCATCCTATTCTTAACTTATATATGCCACTATTTCATGTATTCCTCAATTGAGATAAACATCCTTGTAACTACAATAGCTCAGTCTTGATTAATAAAACAAAGGGAGGAATGTAGCTGTGGGTTTTGTAGTCTGTTCTCAGTACTGGGATCAGCTCATCCTGATACAGGTAGCTATGGTAATTATGACTGGCCAAGACAAGGGCGGAGGCGGGAGACGAATTCTAACAGAATTAGACACGAGGGAAACAGGGTATGCAGGCATGCATTAGCTCTCATTCAATCTATATGGATCATTTGCTCATTCTAACTAGTAATGTTATTAACTCATTCGCGTTATGGCCCGCGCTCAAGTCTCCAGAACTCAGGTTAAGTATCCTCGTTCATTTTTGAAAGTGTTTGTCTTGTCATAATGTCCCTGTCCCAGAGTGTTGTACGTGTTGGATAACTAACTTATTGTATCTAGTGTACATTTTCAACCCTCACTCTACTGCATTTAAATAAAAAAATACGAGTCTACGCTCATAAAATACCGACGCATTACAGAGAAAAAACCGCAATACAATGAGATAAAATAATCTCACTCTGAACTATATCCAGAATTCGATCTAAGTGAAAACGCTGTAAGTCATACGTCGGAGGCATCAGCGATGTGGCAAGATCACCGGTGGCTGAAGAGGCATCAGATGTGGCGGCATCAGCAATGGCAGTATCATAAGAAGGAACACTGCAACAGGCCTACTGACCCATGCGGAGCAGGTCCATGTCCCCCTCCCCGGATTACCCGAATGACCCACCCAGTCTGGTCACCTCCACTCAAGGATGGAGCACAGCACCAGACCCAGCAGCACAAGCTAGTCAGGTCCAACTCACACCCACTCATGTATTTATTTATCCTATTTTTAAAACTACACAACGTTTTAGCCTCTATAACTATACTCAGGAGTTTGTTCCACTCATCCACAACTCTATTACCAAACCAGTGCTTTCCTATATCCTTCCTAAATCTGAATTTTTCCAACTTGAAACCATTGCTGCGAGTCCTGTCTTGGCTGGAAATTTTCAGCACGTTATTTACATCCCCTTTATTTATTCCTGTTTTCCATTTATACACCTCGATCATATCCCCTCCTAATTCTACGCCTTTCCAGAAAAGTGCAGATTCAGGGCCCTCAGTCTATCCTCATAGGGAAGATTTCTGATACATGGGATCATCTTTGTCATTCTCCTTTGTACGTCTTCCAGATCATTTATATCCATTCTGTAATACGGTGACCAGAACTGAGCAGCATAGTCTAAATGAGGCCTAACCAAGGATATATAGAGTTGAAGAACAACCTGAGGACTTCTATTATTTGTGTGTGTGTGTGTGTGATGAATAGTTTGAAAAACCGACAAGTTGAAGATTGAGATACTTATGCAACATATGGGAATCTTTATTCAGGAAACGTTTCACCACACAGTGGCTTCATCAGTCCAATACAAAGTAGGAAGGTGTAACTAGAGGAGGAGTTTAAGGTAATCAGTCCCTCAGCCTGGAGTCGATGTGTTCAGGCCATCAATCTTGTAGAATGTACAGCATAGGGCCGTAGACGCAGCTTATATACTGTAGTCAGGTGAGGCGAAACAGGAGGAGGCGAGGTCATAGTGGTACCATCCACTAGTCGAAGTAGGTCATCGTCCAAAGGTTGGACAAGTGTTGAAGAATTTTTTATAACAAGATCCCATGATGTTGCAGTGTCTGACAGTTGTGATGAATGTTGCATAAGTGTCTCAATCTTCAACTTGTCGGTTTTTCAAACCATTCATCACAACTGCCAGACACTGCAACATCATGGGATCTTGTTACAAAGAATTCTTCAACACTTGTTCAACCTTTGGACGATGACCTACTTCGACTAGTGGATGGTACCACTATGACCTCGCCTTCTCCTGCTTCGCCTCACCTGACTACAGTATATAAGCCACGTCTACGACCCTATGCTGTACATTCTACAAGATTGATGGGCTGACCACATCGACTCCAGGCTGAGGAACTGATTACCTCAAACTCCTCCTCTCTTACACCTTCCTACTTTGTATTGGACTGATGAAGTTACTGTGTGGCAAAACGTTTCCTGAATAAAGATTTCCATATGTTGCATAAGTGTCTCATACTTCTATTATTTATACTTCTAGATATGAAGCCAAGAATTCTGTTAGCTTTATTGCGAACACTAATGCACTGTTGTCTTGGTTTTAGATTACTGCTAACCAGAACTCCTAAATCCTTTTCGCAATCAGTAGTATTAAGATCTACATTATTTAGTTTATATGTGGCATGGTTATTTAACTATCCAACATTTAGAACTTTGCATTTGTCAATATTAAACTACATCTGTCACTTCTCTGACCATTGCATCAGTCTATTCAAATAATCCTGGAGTGCTCTAGTGTCCTCATTAGAATGAATTGGACGGCCTATTTTGGTGTCATCAGCAAATTAGCTTATGTCGCCATTTATTCCCTCATCTATGTCGTTTATGTAAATTGTAGCAACAACGGGCCCAACACTGACCCCTGAGGAACACCGCTTGTGACGTGCCCCCATTCTGATTTCTCCCCATTTATGCAAACTCTCTTAAAGCGGCTTCCACTATCACTTCTGGTGACCATTCCTTCCTTACCAGCTAAATCCTTCTCACACGCACTCCCAAACTCATCTATGCGAAGCTTCAGCTTCCTATTTTCCTCCTGAAGAAGTAGAATCTCCTTCTTCAACACTTGAACCTGAGATTCTAAAACACTACAACAAGCCATGGTGCTTGGTAACACCCCACGCTAACTCCCAAGAGCTTAGGCAGATATGACCACACGTGACCACTGACCTCAGCGTACTGACAACTGACCTCAGTGTATCAGTAGCGGTGTTGTCAGTGGGATCAGCAACGGCAGTTATCAGGAATGTTTCTAGTGTCATGAGCAGTGGAAGTAGCAGTGTTGTCAGTGGCATCAGCAGCAGTGGCAGTAGCAGTGTTGTCAGTGGCATCAGCAGCAGTGGCAGTAGCAGTGTTGTCAGTGGCATCAGCAGCAGTGGCAGTAGCAGTGTTGTCAGTGGCATCAGCAGAAATGGCAGTAGCAGTGTTGTCAGTGGCATCAGCAGCAGTGGCAGTAACAGTGTTGTCAGTGGCATCAGCAGAAATAGCAGTAGAAGTGTTGTCAGTGGCATCAGCAGCAGTGGCAGTAGCAGTATTGTCAGTGGCATCAGCAACAGTGGCAGTAGCAGTGTTGTCAGTGGCATTAGCAGAAATGGCAGTAGCAGTGTTGTCAGTGGCATCAGCAGCAGTGGCAGTAGCAGTGTTGTCAGTGGCATTAGCAGAAATGGCAGTAGCAGTCTTGTCAGTGGCATCAGAAGCAGTGGCAGTAGCAGTGTTGTCAGTGGCATCAGCAGCAGTGGCAATAGCAGTGTTGTCAGTGGCATCAGCAGAAATGGCAGTAGCAGTGTTGTCAGTGGCATCAGCAGAAATGGCAGTAGCAGTGTTGTCAGTGGCATCAGCAGAAATGGCAGTAGCAGTGCTGTCAGTGGCATCAGCAGCAGTGGCAGTAGCAGTGTTGTCAGTGGCATCAGCAGCAATGGCATTAGCAGTGTTGTCAGTGGCATCAGCAGCAATGGCAGTAGCAGTGTTGTCAATGGCAGTAGCAGTGTTGTCAGTGGCATCAGCAGAAATGGCAGTAACAGTGTTGTCAGTGGCATCAGCAACAGTGGCAGTAGCAGTGTTGTCAGTGGCATCAGCAGCAGTGGCAGTAGCAGTGTTGTCAGTGGCATCAGCAGCAGTGGCAGTAGCAGTGTTGTCAGTGGCATCAGCAATAGTGGCAGTAGCAGTGTTGTCAGTGGCATCAGCAATAGTGGCAGTAGCAGTGTTGTCAGTGGCACCAGCAGAAATGGAAGTAGCAGTGTTGTCAGTGGCATCAACAGCAGTGGCAGTAGCATTGTCAGTGGCAGTAACAGTGTTGTCAGTGGCATCAGCAGCAGTGGCAGTAACAGTGTTGTCAGTGGCATCAGCAGCAGTAGCAGTGTTGTCAGTGGCATCAGCAGCAGTGGCAGTAGCAGTGTTGTCAGTGGCATCAGCAGAAATGGAAGTAGCAGTGTTGTCAGTGGCATCAGCAGCAGTGGCAGTAGCAGTGTTGTCAGTGGCATCAGCAGAAATGGAAGTAGCAGTGTTGTCAGTGGCATCAGCAGCAGTGGCAGTAGCAGTGTTGTCAGTGGCATCAGCAGCAGTGGCAGTAGCATTGTCAGTGGCATCAGCAGCAGTGGCAGTAACAGTGTTGTCAGTGGCATCAGCAGCAGTGGCAGTAGCAGTGTTGTCAGTGGCAGTAGCAGTGTTGTCAGTGGCATCAGCAGCAGTGGCACAAATCTATGTATCATCGTCCAAGGCATATGCAAAACTGGTTCCAGGCAGAGGCTCTAGGTCACCATATGTAGACGTAAGCAATAGCAAGTTCAGTGACAAAGGTTTCAGTAACGAAGGCGTCAGTGGCGGCGACGGCTTGGACAACTTCAGTGGTGGTAACTTCAGAAGAAGTGTAAGACCATTACCTGCAATCCAAACTATATCAATAAAAAAGTTTCAAGTCATACGAGACAAAGCACAGTGGTTTTTTTACCAAAGTAAAGCCCCCTGTTATTTAAGCCAAAAAAAGGGGGTAAAAGGATTCCGAGTTGTTTCTCAGGAAAAGCCGCTCAAACCTTACCACCGCGGTAAGATAACCAGCATCGTGGAGAGCGATAAGAGGGACGGGGAGGAGGGGAGGGAACGGGCAAAAGGGGAGGTAGGAGGGAGGGTGGTAGAGGGGAGGGGGGAGGGGAAGGAGGAGGAGGGGAGGGAGGAGAAGAAGGGGGAGTGGAGGGAGAAGAGAGGGAGGGAGGGCGGGAGGGAAGAAGAGAGAGAGAGATAGTCGGTGATAAAGGAAAAAGAGTTATCTGTCTTAGTGTTATGTAGGACACCATGATGGTTATGAAGACTGCCTCGCCTCTGATGAAGTAGCCACCACCCCTGGGGGAGGGATATTGTGGGAGAGGGAGACTGGGGAAGGAGGGAAACGACTGAGAAAGACAGAGGAGGGAGATTGGGGGAGGACACTCGGTATAGAGGAGTTAGAAAACTGGGATGGAGGAAAGGAGGAGTAAACCGGTGGATGGAGAGAGGAAAGTGGATGAGGATGGAAAAGAAAGTTTTGATTTGAAGATCAACTTGACCTGGAAGATCACTCAGCAGTCTTGGTAATAAATACATAACAGATATAAGAACATACAAGATCAAATTAAGTGCCGAGTAACTAAAATAAAAACTACCAGCAGAAATAAAACAAACAACATACAATAATTACTATAAAACCGAGTTAAAATAACAGTCATGCGTTTAAAAATTCCACTAAACTATCAATGCTAAAAGACTCTCATAAAAGTTCCCCGAGATCTCTACAAGCACCCCGGTATTATAAATACCACGACTTCAGCGACAAGGCCCAAGCAAATGGATAAAATGTGCTTCACAGCCAGCTGCATGCCCCAAGACATACAGAGAGTGGCAGAACTGTGACGTTCCTCCAGTTCTATCAAACACCTGAGACGGAATGTAAGGATGGAGGGTTAGGACGGAAATACCAGAGTTCCTTGTTACTTCAACATAAGGAGACGAGCTGCTTATACAGATACAAAGTGTCGAACCTTGGTCTTCAGTGTATCAACAGATGAATGGAAGTTTATAAATAAATTACTTGTGAACTTTTCACCAGCATAGTTTGCATTCCAATTTCACACAGCTGTGTAACAGACCACTGTACTAACCCCACCTATCAAATATTATTATTCGCCACCAATTATCATGTGTAACTAGTACTTAATAGTAACTGAATACTTTCATCAACACAATAATAAGTAATGGTATTCCCTCATATATTTGAATATTATTTTCTCCAAGAGCACAATTTCTGAGTTATGTAAAGTTTTGGTCAAGTGGAGTATAAATGGTAATAAGTGTTTATCAGAAGGTCAAGAGGACTCGAGCACCCTCACCCTACTTGGTATGACAGGATCACATGCAAGGTGGTGTCTATAGATAAGGCTGTGTGCTCGATCACCACTCAACGTCTTGTAGAAACCAGAGTAGCTTCTAGTTCATCTGTGGGGCCCGCCGGGCCAGCCACTCCCAAAGGACATATCTATGTATGTGACCCATGAAATCACTGATGTAAAAGTCTGCTATAAAGCCTTTGCCTCAGCAACAGCTTGTTCACATCCTGGGACCCGGGTATGGCACATCCTCATGCAGCGTATAAAGAGAGGCCAACCACTCCTGGATCTTTTCGACCACAGTAAACAGAAATAAAATGGACCAGGGCAAAAAGAGTATATTGAGCATTTTAGTGAATAATGAACTGGGCTCACCAAAATCGGGAGAGGCGGAGACTGAGGAGGGTGAGACTGGGAGATAAGGAAACAGGGAAGGGGGGTGAAATCGGGAAAAGGGTTGAAGAGGAAGACTTAGATAGAGAAGCATGCAACAAGCTCAACACTAAACTCCACAGTGTGTTTACAGCTGATCAAGCCAGAGTACCAGAAGTGGAAAAGAGGACTAACCAGATAAAACTATCAAACAATATATGACTACTGAGGACGTGCGGGGACTCCTAATGAAAGGTGACGCATCAGAGGCATCAAGCCTAGATGGAATTTCATTATGAATATGAAAAGATGAAATACTGTGCAGTCATTCACTCAGACCTCTGGCAGATCTTTAAATACGAATGAAATTCCAAAGTGTAGGGTATAAATATCTGGGGAATGTTATAATGAAGAGAGTTATTGAACATGTTAACAGTTCTATATTCACCAGAGACGAGAAGGATGGATTTAACAATGTTAGGAAGTATCTTATATATTTTACAAAGACCAATTATATATTACATATGATCAGATAGACAAAGTAATGAGAGAATTACATATTCTTAAACTGTAAGAAGAATTTTGCTAGAGCACCACATAAAAGGCTACATGGTAGTGTACTAGAAAGCTGGAGTTAAAGGAAATGTATTAACATGGATACTAAAGTACTTGAACAGAAGAAAACAAATACCCATTATCAGAAAAAAGCGCCAGAATTGCAACAAGTGGAGTTCCACAGAGAATCAGTGTTGGGATCAATATTTTTGCTGGTGTACATTAATGACCTTTCTAATGGAATTTATGCCTACATGTTCGTGTTAGCTGACGACGTCAAAATAATTAGAATACAAACTGAACAGGATGGAAGAAGACTACAAAGAAGGTTTTGTAAATGATCAAATACTGTTTACTGGAATTTAACCCGAACAAACTCCAAATTATGAAGTTGGGGGACGGGGAAAGGAAATTAAAGACAGAGTACCATCAAAAGGTAAAAACTTCACAGGATCACTTTAAAATGGCCTTGGAATAACTACTACCCCAAACATGTCCCTCGAAGTGCACCTACTAAATGAACATCGCAGCAAAACATAATAGTGACATTGAAGAACCTAGACAAAAACTTTCAAATCACTCTGTACCAGTTATCTTATAGTAGTCATGACAACTCCACTGCAAGTGGAGGCACAGCCAGTGGCACCTCCGGGCTCACAGCTACTGATGCCAACAACAAAATCCCTCCAACAAACATGTAACACAACCTCATTTATATTTGCTAATATACAGGGCCTTAAGCCATCCACAAACAACAAAATACCTTTCATTAGTGGACTTCTAGGGGAGTCAAATGCAATGTTTGCAGCCTTCACAGAGACCCACGCGAAATATGGATACATGGATACAACCTTTTCAGATGCGACAGAAAGAACAGGCAACAAGGTGATGATGGGTTAGCCTGTATGTCAAAGAGCCGCTCATTTGCACGGAGATACTGAACACCACAAATGATGTAGTTGAAGTTCTAACAATAAAATCGAGAACCAAAACTTACTCATTGTACTAGTATATAAGCCGCCAGATGCAATTTCAACAGTTCAAAGAGAAGCTATCAAAAATTAACTCCTGTCTGGAAAACCTTCCAGCCCCATCCCCAAACATCTTGCTGCTTGGTGACTTCAATCTAAGACATACAAAATGGAAGAACATAGCAAATAATGTAGCAGAAATAATCTCTGGAGGCAGCTCAGATGAAAAGTCACACACACAGGAGCTGTTAAATTTCTGCAATAAACACACCCAAAGTCAGCAAGACTGGAGAACACACTAGACCTTATTTTCACAAATAATGAGGACCTGGTAAGAAACATAACAATATCACCAACAACTAATTCTGATCACAATCTAATCGACGTCTGTACTTACACATGGGTCCTGATCAGCAAAATGCATACATGTATGAGGGTATCTTTACCAAATTGAACTTCAACAACAAGAACATCAACTGGGACCAGGTAAACTATGCCCTAAATGAAACATGTTGGGAAGATATCTTACATTACATGGACCCTAACCAGTGCATTGAAAAGATCAACCTCCTGGTAGCTGAAGTATATTCAAGGCATATTCCCCTAAGAAAAAACAGGAGAAGTAAACTGGAGACGTTCCCTCTACAGGAGAAGGCGAAGAATCACTGAGCTCCTCAAGAATGCTAGGTTATCTGACACACAGAAGGAAGGGCTAACCAGGGAAGTGAAAAATATTGAGCTAAAGTTAAAGGACTCATACAGGATCCAGGAGAGTCAAGAGGAGCTAAAAGCGATCAGTGAAATTGAAATAAATTTGAAATATTTCTTTTCATATGCCAAAAACAAGGCAAAAACCACTTCTAGTATAGTGTCCCTGCTGAGACATGACGGATCCCACACAGACGACAACAAAGAAATGAGTGAGATACTGAAACCTCAATATGATTGTGTTCAGCGAGCCACTAATCAGTCTAATGATAGACAATCCAAACAATTTTTTCATGAATGAGCATCAAAACCCTGCCAATGTATGCCAAATTTCTGACATAACCCTAACTCCACTAGACTTTGAGAAAGCCATCGACGATATGCCCATGCACTCAGCACCAGGCTCAGACTCGTGGAAATCTGTGTTCATTAAGAACTGCCAGAAACCCCTCTCACAGGCCCTAAGTATGCTATGGAGAAGGAGCTTAGACACAGGCGAGATTCCAGTCACTGCAAACAACAGATATAGCCCCATTCCATAAAGGTGGCAGCAAAGCAGTAGCTAAGAACTATAGACCAATAGCGTCAACGTCTCACATCATAAAAAATCTTTGAAAGAGTTCTAAGAAGCAGGATAGCAAACCACTTGGACTTCCAAAAATTGCACAACCCAGGGCAACATGGTTTCAGAGCAGCTCGCAACTGCTAGACCACTATGATATGGTATTAGATGCACTGGAAACCAAACAGAACGCAGATGTAGTATACACATATTTTGCAAAAGCCTTTGACAAATGCGGTCATGGTGTAATAGCACACAAAATGCGTGCTAAAGGGATAACTGGCAAAGTAGGCAGATGGATCTTCAACTTTCTAACCAATCGAACACAAAGAATAGTGGTAAACAGAGTCAAATCGGAAGCTGCCATAATGAAGAGCTCTGTTCCACCAGGCACAGTACTCGCCCCTATCCTGTTTCTCATTCTCATATCAGACATACACAGAGGTGTAAACCATAGCACCGTATCATCCTTTGCAGACGATACTAGGATCTGCATGAGTGTGTTATCCACTGAGGATACGGCAAATTTCCAAGATATAAACCAAGTTTTCCAATGGGCAACGGAGAACAATATGATGTTCAATAAAGACAAATTCCAACTACTCCGTTATGGAAAACTGGAGGAAATCATAGGTAGAACTGAGTATACTACAAACTCTAATCACACAATAGAGCGGAAAAGTAATGTGAAGGACCTGGGTGTGGTAATGTCTGAAAACCTCACCTTCAAGGACCACAATAATGCCACTATCACATCTGCGAGGAAACTGACAGGATGGATAATGAGAACATTCAAGACAAGAGATGCCAAGCCAATGATGATCTTTTTTAAATTACTTGTTCTCTCTAGGCTGGAATACTGTTGTACATTAACATCTCCATTCAGGGCAGGTGAAATTGCAGATCTAGAGAATGTACAGAGAACCTTTACTGCACATTCAAGTTTCATCAAACATCTTAACTACTGGGAGCGCCTGGAAGCACTTAGACTTGTACTAACTGGAGAGCAGGTGAGATATATATATCATAATCTACACCTGGAAGATTCTAGAGGGACTGGTTCTTTATCTGCACACAGAAATCACTCCCTAGGAAAGCAAAAGACTTGGCAGGCGATGCGACATACCCCCAGTAAAAAGTAGGGGCGCCACTGGCACACTAAGAGAAAACACCATAAGTGTCCGGGGCCCAAGACTGTTCAACAGCCTCCCACCAGCCATAACGGGCTATACTAATAGACCCCTGGTTGTCTTCAAGAGGGAACTAGACAGATACCTAAAGTCGGTGCCGGATCAGCCGGGCTTTGCTTCGTACGTTGGACTACGTGCGGCCAGCAGTAACAGCCTCGTTGATCAGGCCCTGATCCACCAGGAGGCCTGGTCGTGGACTGGGCAGCGGGGGCGTTGATCCCCGGAATGCCCTCCAGGTAGACTCCAGGTACTACATATGTGCGACACATTCTTGAGTATGTTATGCTGGCGTGAAACTTAGCCTAGTATAACAAAGTTGAACTTTATAACGCACTAAAAGTATATCATGGCTGGTGCTTGAGATTAGGAAGATGAGCTACGACTTTGATGCAAAAACGAGACCTCTTGTCTCTGAAGGGCACACAAGAAAATGGGATCACGACACGTAAAAAATATTTATAATAATATAAGGGGTAGACAAGAATAGGATCTCCACCAAAAATGTAAGATCAAAGCAACACACACTCGACCCCTGCAACCGCAGGTACGCGAATACACTCTCTAAACAGGCTATCTATTTGACAGACGGTAACTATATACATACATACTTCCATACAAATACACACACACACACACACACACACACACACACACACACACCTTTCTGGATTTCTATGACAAGGTAACAGAAGACACGAGAGAGAGGGGTTGGTTGACTGCATTTTCCTGGACTGCAGGAAAGCCTTCGACACAGTTCCTCACAGGAGATTAGTGCAGAAGCTGTAGGACCAAGCGCGTATAACAGGAAGGGCACTGCAATGGATCAGAGAATACCTGACAGGGAGGCAACGAGTCATGGTACGTGATGAGGTATCACAGTGGGCACCTGTGACGAGCAGGGTCCCACAGGGGTCAGTCCTAGGACCAGTGCTATTTTTGATATATGTGAATGACATGATGGAAGGGATAGACTCTGAAGTGTCCCTGTTCGCAGATGACGTGAAGTTAATGAGAAGAATTAAATCGGACGAGGATGAGGCAGGACTGCATAGAGACCTGGACAGGCTGGACACTTGGTCCAGCAACTGGCTTCTCGAATTCAACCCTGCCAAATACAGAGTCATGAAAATTAGGGAAGGGAAGAGAAGATCGCAGAGTATAGGCTAGGTGGACAAAGACTGAAAACTTCACTCAATGAGAAAGATCTTGGGGTAACCATAACACCAAGCACGTCTCCGGAGGCACACATTAACCAGATAACTGCTGCAGCATATGGGCGCCTGGCAAACCTGAGAACAGCGTTCCAATAACTTAGTAAGGAATCGTTCAAGACACTGTACACTGTGTACGTCAGGCCCACACTGGAGTATGCAGCACCAGTTTGGAACCCACACCTGGTCAAGCACGTCAAGAAATTAGAGAAAGTACAAAGGTTTACAACAAGGCTAGTTCCGGAGCTCAGGGTAATGTCCTACGAAGAAAGGTTGAGGGAAATCGGACTGACGACACTGGAGGACAGGAGGGTCAGGGGAGACATGATAACGACATACAAAATACTGCGTGGAATAGATAAGGTGGAGAGAGACAGGATGTTCCAGAGATGGGACACTGAAACAAGGGGTCACAATTGGAAGCTGGAGACTCAGACGAGTCACAGGGATGTTAAGAAGTATTTCTTCAGTCATAGAGTCATCAGAAAGTGGAATAGCCTAGCAAGTGATGTAGTGGAGGCAGGAACCATACATAGCTTTAAGACGAGGTATGACAAAGCTCAGGAAGCAGAGAGAGAGGACCTAGTAGCGATCAGTGAAAAGGCGGGGGCCAGGAGCTGAGTCTCGACCCCTGCAACCATAATTAGGTGAGTACAATTAGGTGCGTACACACATACACATAATGGGGAAGGGTATCAAAGTTTCCGAAGGATCGGTATTAGAACTGGTATTGTTTGATTTATATGAATTCCGTTCCTGATGAGTTTGATTCAGATATATATCTGTTTACTGCTGCTGATGATGAGAATACGAGGAAAAACATACGAGGACACCGATAGGCCCCAACCTATCTTGCAATCTGTCGAGAGTCAAACTGCAAGATTGGTCGGATAAGTAGTTGCTTAAATTCAGCCCTCAACAAATGCAAAGTTATGAAGATTGGGGATGGGGCAGGAAGACCGGACACAGATTATAGACTTTGGAGACAGAGGTTGCAGACTTTGCTCGAAGAGAAAGACTTCGGGATGAACATAGTTCCTAGAACATTGCCAGAGGTTCACTTCAGCCGAATATCTGCAGCCAATACTCGTTTAGTAAATCTTAGAGAAGCCTTTAGGAATCTCAACAAAGATTAATTCCAGGCCCTTTATACAACATAAATCAGGCCTAAACGATGGCCCGTAGCTTGGTGGCAAAAGCTCTTGCTTCACACGGTGATTCCGGGTTCGATTCCCGGTGAGGGTAGAAGCATTGGGTGTGTTTCCTTACACCGGTTGCCCATGCTCAGCCATCAGTAAAAACATGTACCTGGGTGTTAGTCGACTGGTGTGGGTCGCATCCTGAGACAAAATTGACCTAATCTGCCCGAAATGCTCTGCACAACAAGCGGCTTTCTATACAGTAGTTTGTCATTAATGTCAGCTAGGCTTGTATACCTTGTACATGCACCTGTTGAAATAACGGTACTAGTATTATTAAATTGGAGAATGCAGCACCGGCATGGAACGCCACACCTCGTTACAGAAGTATGCAACGAGACTTGTTCCAGAGATAAGTGATATGAGTTACTAGAAAACCCAGGGAAGATACGACAACATACGAAATACTCAGAGTAACGAAGAGATAGACATGGATAAACTGTTTGAGAAGCGGGGAAACAGGTACTCGAGGACACAACGAGAGTTAAAGACGTAAACGAGTTATAGAGTCTTAGAGTGGTCGTGAAGTGGAAAGAGCTCGATGAAGAAGTGGTGAAGACTGACTCCATACATATTTTTAAAAGCAGGTACGATAGGGCCCATGAGGCTAAGAGAGACTGAATCCAAAAAACGACAAGTTGAGAAGCAGGACCAGGAGCTAAGAACTCGAACACGGAAACCACATACAGGTAAACACAAGCTCCCACCCATGCACGCTGCTATGTACGTCTTCCCTCATATATACTGACGTACAAAAACAAGACGTGAACGTCCCTGCTACTGCTCTATGTAGCGCAATAAAAAAGAAAAACAGAAACATTACAATGAAGCTTTGTGTGTGTGTGTGTGTGTGTGTGTGTGTGTGTGTGTGTGTGTGTGTGTGTGTGTGTGTGTGTGTGTGTGTGTGTGTATGTGTGTGTACTCACCTAATTGTACTCACCTAATAGTGGTTGCAGGGGTCGAGACTCAGCTCCTGGCCCCGCCTCTTCACTGATCGCTACTGGATCCTCTCTCTCTCTGCTTCCTGAGCTTTGTCATACCTCTTCTTAAAACTATGTATGGTTCCTGCCTCCACTACTTCACTTGCTAGGCTATTCCACTTGCTGACAACTCTATGACTGAAGAAATACTTCCTAACGTCCCTGTGACTCGTCTGAGTCTTCAGCTTCCAGTTGTGACCCCTTGTCCCTGTGTCCCCTCTCTGGAACATCCTATCTCTGTCCACCTTGTCTATTCCCCTCAGTATCTTGTATGTCGTTATCATGTCTCCCCTGACCCTTCTGTCCTCCAGTGTCGTCAGTCCGATTTCCCTTAACCTTTCCTCGTACGACATTCCCTTGAGCTCTGGGACTAGCCTTGTTGCAAACCTTTGTACTTTCTCTAACTTCTTGACGTGCTTGACCAGGTGTGGGTTCCAGACTGGTGCTGCATACTCCAGTATGGGCCTAACATACACAGTGTACAGTGTCTTGAACGATTCCTTATTAAGGTATGAAGATAGACTCAAAGCCTTAAATCTCCACTCTCTGGAGAGGCGTAGAATGAGGGGAGATATCATTGAAGTGTATAAGTGGATGACGGGCATAAACAAGGGAGATATTGTCGGTATTTTATACCATTTTAATGTTCAAGGGAGATATTAATAAAGTACTGAGGGTGTCGAACCAGGTAAGAACCAGGAATAATGGATTTAAGTTGGATAAATTTAGATTCAGAAAGGACATAGGTAAGTACTGGTTTTCTAACAGAGTTGTAGATGCGTGGAACAGTCTTCCCAGTGGGGTGATAGAGGCTAGGACCTTGGGTAGCTTTAAGAAGAGACTGGGTTTGATTGGCGTCATTGGGTACGGGAGTTATTTCTAGGGAAGCTTTAGGTAGTAGTCGTTTTGATAAGGACCTGCCTCGCATGGGCCAGTAGGCCTTCTGCAGTGTTCCTCCATTCTTATGTTCTTATTATAGCTTCGAGGGTTATTTTCATTACCAAGGGCAAGTACCTTACACTTATCGACATTGAACTTCATCTGCCATTTTTCAGACTAGGACATTAATTTGTCCAAATCCTCCTGGAGTTCATTGCTATCCTCCTCAGAGTGAATTATACGGCCTATCTTTGTATCGTCAGCAAACTTACTCATGTCACTCGTAATCCCTTCATCAAGGTCATTAATGTAAATTACGAACAAGAGAGGGCCTAAAACTGATCCTTGTGGAACGCCACTAGTGACTAATCCCCATTCAGATTTCACTCCATTAATGGTAACTCTCTGCTTTCTATTGGTAAGCCATGCCTCTATTCATGCTAGAACTTTATCTCCTATACCATGAGCTGCCACTTTTTTCAAGAGTCTCCTGTGAGGTACTCTATCGAAGGCTTTACTAAAATCCAAATAAACAATATCCTGTTCCTTATCACTGTCAACTGCCTCAAATGTTCTATTGAAGAACGTCAGTAAGTTTGTCTGGCAGGAACGCCCTCTCGTGAATCCATGCTGAGATTCATTTATCAAGTTATGCTCTTCAAGGTGACTTCTAATAATGTCAGCTATAACTGATTCTAATAACTTGCCCACTATAGATGTCAGGCTTATTGGACGGTAATTTGAAGGAACGGACTTATCCCCTGATTTGAATATAGGAACCACGTTAGCCATCTTCCACAACTCTGGCACAACACAGGTAAGGATGGACGCATTAAACACACTCGTTAATGGCTGACTAAGCTCCATCTTGCATTCCTTAAGTACCCTGGGAAACTCATCGGGTCCCGGGGACTTATTTTGCTTCAGTTTGTCTATCTGTTTAATAACCATGTCCCTCGTGACAGTAATATTCGTTAATTTAAATTCATCAGGAACTAAATAATTGTTAATTACTGGAATCTCATTTACATCTTCCTGTGTAAAAACTGACAAAAAATAGTCATTAAATAAGGAACACATTTCCATTTCGTTATCCGTCAGCTGTCCATTCCCAATTTTCAGAGGTCCTACTTTTTCCTTCACCTTCGTCCTATACACTTGAAAGAACCCCTTTGGATTAGTCTTTGATTCACTAGCAACTCTAATTTCATAGTCACGTTTAGCCTTTCTAATCCCCTTTTTTACTTCTCTTTTAAGCTGAACATATTGGTCAGTAAGGTTATCCTCTCCTCTTCTGGTGCGCCTATAAATTCACCTTTTTCTCTCCTAATAGATGCTTTAACCTACTGTTAACCCATTTGGGATAATAAGTGTTGATGTAATAAGTGTTGCCCTGTTTACCTCTTGATGTAATAAGTGTTGCCCCTGTTTACCTCTTGATGTAATAAGTGTTGCCCTGTTTACCTCTTGATGTAATAAGTGTTGCCCTGTTTACCTCTTGATGTAATAAGTGTTGCCCTGTTTACCTCTTGATGTAATAAATGTTACCCTTGTTTACCTCTTGATGCAATAGGCGTTGTCCCTGTTTACTTTTTGATACAATAAGTGTTGCCTCTGTATACCACTTGATGCAACGGTTGTCCATGTTTACCTCTGGATAACGGTTGGAGGCCCATTTTATTGGAATACCTGTCATGAGAGATTATCGCAGATGTCAGTGTTTCTCGTGTTTAAGAAGACTCCTTAGAAGCTACCTGTAGTCTAGTTTAGGGGGTCACCGTCCCAGTAAACAAGCTTGATCAATCAGGCTCTGGCGGCAGCCGCATGTAGTCCAACGTAAGCAACACAGCCAGGCTGATCAGGAACTAACTTCACTGAACCCTGCTTGTCATCGGAGGTGTATTTCACTGTCTACCAAAGTTTTGCTTTCGTATGGAGACCTGCAGTGTGCAGGTTCGAGACCAATCCATCAAGAATTTTCCAGGTGTAGATTACAATGTATTTTTCTCGTCTACGTTCCAAGAGTACATACAGTTCAAAGGAATTCAGATGTTCGCAGTAGTTCAGTTGCGTGACTGAAATTATACAAACAGTGAAGATTCTCTGTATCTTCTCCAGTTGTGCAATTTCTTCTGTCTTGAAAAAAGCCGCTACTATAAGGCAATATTACAGCCCAGAGAGAATTATTGACTTAAATAATGTAACTAGATCGGCATCTCTTGCTATTAGTTTCTTTAAGGTTGAGATAACATTGTTCTGGTCCCTGAATGTGAAATGATCTGACATTGTCACTCTCGAGTCTCTCACACCGAGCTTCTGCTCTGCTGAAAAATTTTAAGTTTGCCTTGTACTCTGTCTTAATATTTGTCATCGTCGAACTTCATACTGTTAGCAGTGGCCCACTGGAAAACTTGGTTTGTATCAACTTGAAGGTTTGTATTATGCTCAGTGATGCCACCTTCAGATTTCAGTATCGTCTGCAAAAAGAAATACAGCTCTATGATCTAAGTGCATGTCTACGTCTGAAATCATAATGAGAAAGAGGAATGGAGAGAGTATTATCCGTGAGAAACCGAGCTTTTCACTGTAGCAGCCCCCAATTTCACTGTTTTCTTTTATTCTTTTGGTTCTATTTGTCAGGAAGTTCAATATCTATCTGCTCACTTTTCATTCCTTATGCACGTATTTTGTGCACTATTACACCGTGCTACACTTGTCAAAGTCTTTTGCAAAGTCAGCGTACACTATGTCCACACCTTGCTCGTCTTCCATTACATCCAAGACCATGTTACGATGATTCAGCAATTGTGAAAAGCAGGAGCGCCCTGCTCTAAAACCATGTTGTTTTGGTTATGCAACTGTTGCAATTCCATGTGTATGAATCTTGCATCTTAAACCCCCTTCAAAGGTTTTGATATTGAGCGATGTAACCACTGGCGCTCAATATTTTTTAGCAACTGCTTGACTGCCAACTTAGTGGAGTGGGGCTATATCAGTGGTTATTGATAATTGTGGGATGACTTGTGTGTCTACAGAATATATAAGATAGAAGTTAGTGGTTTCCTGCAGTTCTTGATAAATATGGAGTGCCACGAGTCTGGGTCTGTGGCAAAGTGCATGGGCATGCTATCAATGACTTCTTGAGTTACGTATGAAAGTTTGGAGACTTCGGCATTGATTCGAGTCTCACTCATGAAAAACTCATTCTGGTCCTCAGTTTTTAGCCCGATTAATGACTCACTAAACAATCTTATTGTGACTCACCAGTTTATTTTGACTTGGTCGAAACTAAAACCATATAAAGAAGCTGGGTTAACACAAATATTTTAAAAAAGCTAACTTACCGTATTTAAAATGTATTTATTATAGCGTGGGGGCGATGACCCCCTCAGCTGACAACAAGTAGGATTAACATAAATAAGTGCAAGTGTATTATAATGACATTTCAAATGTAGTTTAAGAGGATTATAAAACAATGCATTAATATTTGTTCATAACATTAAAAGTGCTTTTGGTACCTTAAGATTATAAAAAAAAAAATCTGTCAAAAAGTAATCAGCAGTTGAAGGAATATGGCCAAGTGAGAGGAAGAGCAGGGAAGCCGCAGCATGGCGTAAGGACAAGCTTGCTCATTCATAAACAATGAGGCACGGGATGAGGCCAGCCATGCAGCAGCAGCAGTGCCTTGTAGTTACTCAGTATAGAGCAGAGGCAGGGTTACCCCTCCCGTCCCTCCCAGGCGTCTGCTAAAATGTTCTCACCTGAAAGGAAGAACCAGGGCTGTAGCGACCGTCCTCTGCCTGTCTCTTTATTTTACTTATACAATTCTTTAAAAAATGTTCCATATACTTGACTTGAAAAATTAAACTTACAGCTTTAGTCTGTAAACAAAATCGTGCAGGAAAGCAACAGTTCAAAGGAGTGAGACGAAAGTGGCAGAGACTTGGAGGGAGAGAAGGTCTAGCTTTAAAACAAACCAAACAAGAAAAAGTGCAAGAAATAAAGGGCGGCGGGACATGATGGGTAACACAAAGAGCCATCTCTCTAAGTTATTCCGCGGCCGGCCACCAGGGGGCCAACAAGATGGCGGCGCGCGTCTCAATGCTGCATATTTTAGCGCCTTCAGGGCCCCGCAGCCCAAAGCGGGACTGACAACCCGTCACTTCGCGAAATGGCCAACTAAACAAGGCTCCATCTCCTCTTTCGCGCCATGTCCAGGGAGAGCGAGACAAATACGGCAGGGATATGTATAAAATTTATGTATGAATGCCGGAGGAGCACGGCTGGCGAGAGGGTACACCCCCATCATCCCCCCGACCCCCACCCAGCCTCCCGCCGCGACAACAAAAAGGAATTCTTGCATTCTTACAATTTCGTCGGTGAATATGTCCGAGAAATATAAATATATGTATAAAATTTGTGGAGGTATTATATGAAGAATAGCTAGAGCGAAGAGCGGAGGAGGGGGAGCGGGAGCAGCACTCTCCAGTTTAACAACAACACAATTGTCAGCTTGGTCACCAAAGGTTATCACACAAAACAATCTTCTCTTAAGGGTAGTGACAACCTTCTTCAACTAAAAACCGCTTTTAAAATGTCATGGAAATATAATTTTACAAGAGGAAGGCTATTCATATTTACCTTATTAAATGGATTTTACTGTTTACAAAACATGCATTTCTCTTCATAATATTCATATCTCATGTGGAAAAACATAAATTTTTGTAATTTTCTACACCATCACAAATTTCAGCACCATTAATTATCGCAGACACCCAGCACTTCCACAACAAGAACCAAAACTTTCATTCCAAACACAAATACTTCCATCTTCACCACTTCCACATCCATCAGCACCATTTTCACCTCCTCCATCAACACCTACCTCCAACAGTTGTCACCACCACCACAATATCAGCCTCCCTTCCAATCTTCATAAATCACATTCACCAGCAACACCAAAATTCCTCTATACAGAGAAACTAATATACACAATCATTATCAAGAACATACCATCCCATATCTCTCACACCCACAACACACTAGAAAAAAAAGAACTGTACTGTAATATAGTAAGTTAATTATTGACAGTGATAAATAATAAGCTCAGCAAGACTAGGCGATAACGAGATAAAAGTCCTGTAGTGGAGGCAAAACTTTAATATCTGTCAAGGTGCGGAAAGTGAAACACGATCTAGAGGCTTTCTGTTAGACAGAACAACATTTACTGGACTAGGGAATAGACAGGGAAGAGCGACAGGAAATAACTTGGGCACAGCGGATAGGGACAAGATTAGTGAGATGAGTCTATGAACGATAAGTGAATAGATTAAGAAGAATAAAACGAAGAACAAATACAGTGGGGAAGAGACCAATGGATGCATGGATTAAAGACGAATGAGACTACGAGTTGCAATTTTGGGGGTAAGGCGATGGATGTATGAACTAAGGTAATTGGACAAAAGACAGTGGCTGCGTAGACTACAATGACTGGAAATGAACAAAAATTAAAAAGTGAGAAGGAAAAGGTTATAAAAGGCATCGTACGGAAATAAAGGGACTAAGGTAAAAGAAACTTAAGAAAGATGACAATTAAACGGAGAAAAGTAAGAAACAAATAGCTGTCGAATAAAGACTATCAAGGCACATGAAATAATTACGATGAGGAAGAAGTTGGGCGATGGGTCGAAAAACAGGAAAAAAAAAATGAAAATCAGAAGACCAGCAAACCCTAGGGCTTTAAGACTATCATAAACAGCAGATACCATCAGGGAAAGTAGTTAGAAGTGAACAGAGAGGATCAGAATATGTTGTCCACCACTGAATGCCACGACCTTTCAATTCTAAAGCCATGCTTGCTTTCTGTGATGAATTTAGTACTTTTAAGATGTTCAGCAGATCTCATTTCTATAATCTTTTCTAACAACTTACGTGCTACAGTTGTTAGTGACACTAACTCCATTGAAAAGTCTATGATATGTAGCATGACATATGTTGTATTGACTAGCAATAACTGATATTTACTGAAATGATTGATAAGCAAGCCTGTTTCTCTGTTATCTTTAAGAGAGTACAAGAAGTATTCTTTATAGTGACTGCACGCATTTGTAATAGTATCAATTGCAACTCAAAAAGTCCTAAATTATTCAATGCAAAATGTACAAGCAAATGCCTTGTGATGGTAATTCACAATCTTCACTTATACGGCTCAACGTTACTTGCTCTTAACATGTTAACTGTTTGCATTGTTCCCACAACGACCACCGCAGGAGCACAGCTGAGTACAAGATAAATTGGTCTTTTTGCATTTGATTAGTTTCCAACAGATCTTTGATGCTTCTGGCAAAATGCTCTAGAGAGGTAACATCTATGTATCTTCCTCTCTGACAAAGCACTAATCTGAAGATAGTGCAGGACCAGGGTCTGCCCCCAGATATGGCCGGCCTGGTACACAGCCTGCTTCACATACCTCTGCTTCTAGGTATTTTGTTTTAGTTGAAGACTGGCGAACGTAAAGAGACCTTTCCTTGCTTCACTAAGTGTCGACACTCGGCAGTAGAGAAGTGCAACAAATGTGTCAAGCTCTTCCATGTCCTTGTCTTCAATATAATCTCTCTCTCTCTCTCTCCTAACAACTGAAGCTGACCAGAAAGTTCCAGATTCCATTTTTAATGAACTAAACTTATTTATATATTTAAGGTGATGCAGGGGGAAAATTCCACTGTTTTACATAAAATTGGCAAATGCTCGCCTACACCCTTCAGTAACTCTCCAAGTCTTCTCTTAAGTAAGATATACAAGAGATGATCATTTGAATCCAATCAGAAGAGACTTTTTTCAAGTTATTGGACCCATTTCAATAATCTTTGACTGAGCTTTAGAACACTGAACATAAAACACCTGCACATGCTAACACCTACATGAATTCTGCCCTACTATCAGTACACCAACACTGAAAGTTTGAAGCCGATCAGTTAAGGCATTCTGAAGTTCTAAATGAAGTATAAATGAAACTTTGGAGAAGAGAAAAAAAATCGACAGTCATTGAAAGGTGTCCCTTCGTAGATTCCTAAATATCAGTGTTAAAAGTGGAGAAAAAAATTAAAATTTTCAGGAGTTTAAATTTATATCACCAAGCCCTGTAGACTGAACTTACTGACACTCTCACAAGTTATTCCTCTATTAAAAGACCCACAGTTGGTCATAGCATTAAAAAATTATATTTAAAATTCAGCCTAATATTTATAATTAATAAAAATAGCAAATTAGAGGATATAAAACCACTACAGTACTGAGACACACTAATGTTGAAGCCGACCAGAAGCATTATCATGTTATCACAACAATTTTAATTTTAAGCGCTTAACCCAAATGGTTTATTAAGCGAAAGACGTGGTGGAGGCTTGATTCTCCGTCTCCTGAACGCCAGACATGCTTCCTACTTGAACCCACGTGATCAGAATGATTCTATGTATTTTAAGTATGTTAGTATACTGACTAATTTGTATCTACACAGAATAAACCTACTGGGTATTATATCATGCAAGATGCACCAGCCAAGAATATTTAGCTCAAGAATATGTTAATTAACGTGAAGAAGAAAAAATCGAACTATTTTACATGTAAAACTGACAAATGTTCACTTCAACAAACCTCATCTTGTAAGATGCATCAGTGCTGAATGTTTGAAGTTAATTAAAAGAGGCTTTCTAAACTTATCATTGACCAGAAGGCTTCTGTACACGCCAATAGTTGGACGACTCCTTCCCCTAATTATAGTAATCCAGCGTTCACCTCAAGCTATAAACCAAACTAAGAAGGAAAGAACAAAAATTGAAGCACTCACTGAAAGGTAGTCTATTGGGCAATACCTAATAACACGAACCTTCTGTTCAGGAAAACAACCTCTGAAAGTTAGAAGTTGTCCAAAAGAATCGTTCTCATGTTATCGCACGAAATCCAATTCAAGTTTTTTTTTTACCATGCTAGTATAGTGGCCAATTTGCACTTTCACAGCCTTTTAAAAAAGGTAAATCAGCCATTTATGATTCAAGTCATTCAAAGGAATGACCTACATACTTAAAAAAAAAAAAAAACTCCCAACCGTCTTGTAAGATACACCAGTGTTGAAAGTTTGATGGTAAGAAGAGACTTTTTCAAGTTATGGTATGGTAACCTAAACCTGGAATGTCTATATACCATTGATTATAAATCTGAAGCCCACACGATGAAATATTCTCAAGCTATAAAACCTTGGAGGAAAAAACTTCAAGGCAGACTTAAGGTACCTGCTCGGATCAAAAAAAAAAAAAAAAAAAAGGCAGATACTCTGCAGCATCCCTTCAGGGATACCTAATAGGATTACGTAGAATTAAGACGGTATGAAGTTCAACTGAACTTTTCAATTTCATACCACAATTCCATTGTCCTTTACAATGCTAATTATATTACCCTATAATTTTTTAAACTAAAATTAGTACATATACAGTCCAAAAACCATCCGGACCTTCCTGTAGTACAGAAACGCTAGCGCTGAATGTTTGAAGGCGATCAGAAGAGATGTTCTCAAGTCATCTCACGGAAACCTTGGAGGAAGAAACAAAATCAGACAACCAAATATAGGTATCCCTTCACGGGGGAGGGGGGGGATACCTACCTAGCTGCTTACCTGACAAAAAAAAAAACTGAAATATGAATGAATTAATCAAATATTGAAAGCTTGAAGTCAATTTCAAAGAATAAAAATAGAGACGAAGAGATGACGACAAAAGAAGATTAAGGCTAAGAAGAATCCTTTATGCAAGCCAATTTCGTCCCTTGAGCCACCCATCATAATGTCTGGTATTGTTTACGTAGGTCAAACTAGGGAGACCGGGGAAGAGAGGGAGGGGGAAGAAGTAAGGGAGAGAAGCAGTGGAGGAGTCAAAAAAGGAGATTATGGATAAGAAGGTGAGAGGGAAGTATAGCAAAGAGAGAAGAAGAGCATGGAGAAGTAGTGGCGAAAACGGAAAAAAGGGACGAGAAGGGAAAAAAGAGCAAATAGAAAAAGTAGTGCATAATAGGAGAAAAGGGAGTAAGGAAGAAAAGCAGTACAGACAGTGGGAGTAAAAATGGGGGCAAAGATAGGGATAGGATAATGAGCGAAGGAGAACTGAAAGGACAAAACAGTGGAGGAGGATTACAAGGGTAGAGGTAGAGGAAGAAAGGCAGTAGAAAACACGACAGGGAAAAATGAAAGACTGTTGAAGAGAGAAGGTGAAAAAGGTAAAGAAAAGTCTTAGAGGAGGAGGAGATGGGAAGGGTACACAACATGTACTAGCAGCAATATACAAGTATTCACCCAGTCCACCTGCAGGACATCAACAGCAACAACACGAGGGTAAAAGAAGAATGGCGTATAGATGTTGATAAAATGGTTATGAGAGGGAGGGAGGGAGATGAAGAGGACAGGGGCGGGGAGAAGGGAAGAGGTAAGCCAGGGTATCAGGGGGATAAAAACGATTTGAATGACGCATAGATGAGGTTGTGCACAGTGTAGCTGCCTGTTATATCACAATTACAACCACCCTCAAGCACAGCCTCACCAACCAAAGTCTCCCGGAACCACAGCCTCCCCACGCAAAGTCTCTCTCAACCACAACCTCCCCAACCACAGTCTCCCTCAACCATAGTCTCCCCAACCAAGGTATAGTATAAAACAAAATCAGTTAGCCTAGGAGTACAAAGCCAGCCACTTATAAAACAAAGACTATGTACACTGTTAACGGTAGCTTGGTTTTCCCAAGGAAATTTTGCAGCTGTAGACGGCTTTGTGAGCCTTCCTGGCTTATCTTAGCGCCTTAAGCCAGAGTATTGTCTAGAGGCAGCAGGAGCAGAGGCAAGTCCTCCCCGAGGGCTTGAGAGCGGGCCTTCCCGGGCCGGACTGGTGAAAGCCCAAACGCACCATAACTTAAAATGATCGTCTTTATGGTGATTCTGACTCCCAGTTTGACAAGGAGTGCATCATTCTGGCAAGTTACGATCACTTACGTGTTATGGTGCGCATGAATCTCAAACAAGATGGATAGTATGCTTTTTATTTTGCAGGATATAGGAGTCGGCTCTGAATTTATTCATGAAAAGAGGATGATTTTGACGCGGCCCCGTGTTCTGGAATTCTGTTCTCTGATTAAACCGTCTCCATTACGGGTCGGCAGAGAAATGTTGATTTTTTTGTCGTGTAATATTTTGTTGTAAATGAGTATTCCAGTACAGCGAGTTTTGCTAATTTACTTCCTGACCGCCATGCTTTAAAATTAATGTAGTTAATCATTATAAAGCAATTTATTTGGTAAGAATACCACTATCAGTGTTTATATTTTATGATCTGTAAATTATTTCATTTAAACTCTTCTAAAACCTAGCAGCACAAGCGTGTTACATGTACGCGCGCACTTTTCATTTTGCATAAGCAACCCGTCCTCCTAAATTCTAAAATAATTTCTCGCACACTATTTTAAGCAAATTTCTTCATTTACGTTGGTATTAGAATAAGTTAGATTGTCGACTATTAATAAAAATTTACTAATTACATACCACAAGGCCAATACTGAAATATTACATTTAGAAACATGAAGACAGCAGCAACCCACCTGTGGGCACTCTACAATACAGTCTCAGACAATCACTGTTTAAGACTCGTGAACAGTCACAAGTCCCACTGTCTTAGCTTCAGTGAAACACTAATTTTGAGAAACATGATGTGCCGAAGAGTCTAGGCTCCGCTTCTCAATAACTCGAGAATTTATCCACAATCATGGCTTCCTACGCCCTACAGTGCCATCCCTGTTCTTTAAACTATGTACGATATGTGTCTACACTATTTCCTCATCCTGATAGTTACACTTGCTAACCACTCTCAGACAGTAACAGTCATCATGATAGTTACACTTGCTAACCACTCAGACAGTAACAGTCATTCTGATAGTTACACTTGCTAACCACTCTCAGACAGTAACAGTCATCATGATAGTTACACTTGCTAACCACTCTCAGACAGTAACAGTCATCATGATAGTTACACTTGCTAACCACTCAGACAGTAACAGTCATTCTGATAGTTACACTTGCTAACCACTCTCAGACAGTAACAGTCATTCTGATAGTTACACTTGCTAACCACTCTCAGTAACAGTCATTCTGATAGTTACACTTGCTAACCACTCTCAGACAGTAACAGTCATCATGATAGTTACACTTGCTAACCACTCTCGGACAGTAACAGTCATCATGATAGTTACACTTGCTAACCACTCTAACAGATCATGATAGTTACAGTAACAGTAACAGTCATGATAGTTACACTTGCTAACCACTCTCAGACAGTAACAGTCATCATGATAGTTACACTTGCTAACCACTCTCGGACAGTAACAGTCATTCTGATAGTTACACTTGCTAACCACTCTCAGACAGTAACAGTTATGATAGTTACACTTACTAACCACTCTCGGACAGTAAGAATCATGATAGTTACACTTGCTAACCACTCTCAGACAGTAACAGTCATTCTGATAGTTACACTTGCTAACCACTCTCGGACAGTAACAGTCATCATGATAGTTACACTTGCTAACCACTCTCAGACAGTAACAGTCATCATGATAGTTACACTTGCTAACCACTCTCAGACAGTAACAGTCATTCTGATAGTTACACTTGCTAACCACTCTCGGACAGTAACAGTCATCATGATAGTTACACTTGCTAACCACTCACGGACAGTAACAGTCATTATGATAGTTACACTTGCTAATCACTCTCAGACAGTAACAGTCATGATGATAGTTACACTTGCTAACCAATCTCAGACAGTAACAGTCATCATGATACACTTGCTAACCACTCTCGGACAGTAACAGTTATCAAGATAGTTACACTTGCTAACCACTCTCGGACAGTAACAGTCATCCTGATAGTTACACTTGCTAACCACTCTCAGACAATAACAATCATGATAGTTACACTTGCTAACCACTCTCGGACAGTAACAGTCATCATGATAGTTACACTTGCTAACCACTCTCAGACAGTAACAGTCATCATGATAGTTACACTTGCTAATCACTCTCAGACAGTAACAGTCATCATGATAGTTACACTTGCTAACCACTCTCAGACAGTAACAGTCATCATGATAGTTACACTTGCTAACCACTCTCAGACAGTAACAGTCATCATGATAGTTACACTTGCTAACCACTCTCGGACAGTAACAGTCATCATGATAGTTACACTTGCTAACCACTCTCAGACAGTAACAGTCATTCTGATAGTTACACTTGCTAACCACTCTCAGACAGTAACAGTTATGATAGTTACACTTACTAACCACTCTCGGACAGTAAGAATCATGATAGTTACACTTGCTAACCACTCTCAGACAGTAACAGTCATCATGATAGTTACACTTGCTAACCACTCTCAGACAGTAACAATCATGATAGTTACACTTGCTAACCACTCTCAGACAGTAACAGTCATCAAGATAGCTACACTTGCTAACCACTCTCGGACAGTAACAGTCATCATGATAGTTACACTTGCTAACCACTCTCAGACAGTAACAGTCATTCTGATAGTTACACTTGCTAACCACTCTCAGACAGTAACAGTTATTCTGATAGTTATACTTGCTAACCACTCTCAGACAGTAACAGTCATCATGATAGTTACACTTGCTAACCACTCTCAGACAGTAACAGTCATCATGATAGTTACACTTGCTAATCACTCTCAGACAGTAACAGTCATTCTGATAGTTACACTTGCTAACCACTCTCAGACAGTAACAGTCATTCTGATAGTTACGCTTGCTAACCACTCTCAGACAGTAACAGTCATTCTGATAGTTACACTTGCTAACCACTCTCAGTAACAGTCATTCTGATAGTTACACTTGCTAACCACTCTCAGACAGTAACAATCTTTCTGATAGTTACACTTGCTAACCACTCTCATATAGTAACAGTCATCATGATAGTTACACTTGCTAACCACTCTCGGACAGTAACAGTCATCATGATAGTTACACTTGCTAACCACTCTCAGACAGTAACAGTCATCATGATAGTTACACTTGGTAACCACTCTCAGACAGTAACAGTCATGATGATAGTTACACTTGCTAACCAATCTCAGACAGTAACAGTCATCATGATACACTTGCTAACCACTCTCGGACAGTAACAGTTATCAAGATAGTTACACTTGCTAACCACTCTCGGACAGTAACAGTCATCCTGATAGTTACACTTGCTAACCACTCTCAGACAATAACAATCATGATAGTTACACTTGCTAACCACTCTCGGACAGTAACAGTCATCATGATAGTTACACTTGCTAACCACTCTCAGACAGTAACAGTCATCATGATAGTTACACTTGCTAACCACTCTCAGACAGTAACAGTCATCATGATAGTTACACTTGCTAACCACTCTCGGACAGTAACAGTCATCATGATAGTTACACTTGCTAACCACTCTCAGACAGTAACAGTCATCATGATAGTTACACTTGCTAACCACTCAGACAGTAACAGTCATCATGATAGTTACACTTGGTAACCACTCTCAGACAGTAACAGTCATCATGATAGTTACACTTGCTAACCACTCTCAGACAGTAACAGTCATCATGATAGTTACACTTGCTAACCACTCTCAGACAGTAACAGTCATCATGATAGTTACACTTGCTAATCACTCTCAGACAGTAACAGTCATCATGATAGTTACACTTGCTAACCACTCTCAGACAGTAACAGTCATCATGATAGTTACACTTGCTAATCACTCTCAGACAGTAACAGTCATCATGATAGTTACACTTGCTAACCATTCTCAGACAGTAACAGTCATCATGATAGTTACACTTGCTAACCACTCTCAGACAGTAACAGTCATCATGATAGTTACACTTACTAACCACTCTCGGACAGTAACAGTCATTATGATAGTTATACTTGCTAACCACTCTCAGACAGTAACAGTCATCATGATAGTTACACTTGCTAACCACTCTCAGACAGTAACAGTCATCATGATAGTTACACTTGCTAATCACTCTCAGACAGTAACAGTCATTCTGATAGTTACACTTGCTAACCACTCTCAGACAGTAACAGTCATTCTGATAGTTACGCTTGCTAACCACTCTCAGACAGTAACAGTCATTCTGATAGTTACACTTGCTAACCACTCTCAGTAACAGTCATTCTGATAGTTACACTTGCTAACCACTCTCAGACAGTAACAATCTTTCTGATAGTTACACTTGCTAACCACTCTCATATAGTAACAGTCATCATGATAGTAACACTTGCTAACCACTCTCGGACAGTAACAGTCATCATGATAGTTACACTTGCTAACCATTCTCAGACAGTAACAGTCATCATGATAGTTACACTTGCTAACCATTCTCAGACAGTAACAGTCATCATGATAGTTACACTTGCTAACCATTCTCAGACAGTAACAGTCATCATGATAGTTACACTTGCTAACCACTCTCGGACAGTAACAGTTATCAAGATAGTTACACTTGCTAACCACTCTCGGACAGTAACAGTCATCCTGATAGTTACACTTGCTAACCACTCTCAGACAATAACAATCATGATAGTTACACTTGCTAACCACTCTCGGACAGTAACAGTCATCATGATAGTTACACTTGCTAACCACTCTCAGACAGTAACAGTCATCATGATAGTTACACTTGCTAACCACTCTCAGACAGTAACAGTCATCATGATAGTTACACTTGCTAACCACTCTCGGACAGTAACAGTCATCATGATAGTTACACTTGCTAACCACTCTCAGACAGTAACAGTCATCATGATAGTTACACTTGCTAACCACTCAGACAGTAACAGTCATCATGATAGTTACACTTGGTAACCACTCTCAGTAACAGTCATCATGATAGTTACACTTGCTAACCACTCTCAGACAGTAACAGTCATCATGATAGTTACACTTGCTAACCATTCTCAGACAGTAACAGTCATCATGATAGTTACACTTGCTAACCACTCTCAGACAGTAACAGTCATCATGATAGTTACACTTGCTAACCACTCTCAGACAGTAACAGTCATCATGATAGTTACACTTGCTAACCACTCTCAGACAGTAACAGTCATCATGATAGTTACACTTGCTAACCACTCTCAGACAGTAACAGTCATCATGATAGTTACACTTACTAACCACTCTCAGACAGTAACAGTCATCATGATAGTTACACTTGCTAACCACTCTCAGACAGTAACAGTCATCATGATAGTTACACTTGCTAACCACTCTCAGACAGTAACAGTCATCATGATAGTTACACTTGCTAACCACTCTCAGACAGTAACAGTCATCATGATAGTTACACTTGCTAACCACTCTCAGACAGTAACAGTCATCATGATAGTTACACTTGCTAACCACTCTCAGACAGTAACAGTCATCATGATAGTTACACTTGCTAACCACTCTCAGACAGTAACAGTCATCATGATAGTTACACTTGCTAACCACTCTCAGACAGTAACAGTCATCATGATAGTTACACTTGCTAACCACTCTCAGACAGTAACAGTCATCATGATAGTTACACTTGCTAACCACTCTCAGACAGTAACAGTCATCATGATAGTTACACTTACTAACCACTCTCAGACAGTAACAGTCATCATGATAGTTACACTTGCTAACCACTCTCAGACAGTAACAGTCATCATGATAGTTACACTTGCTAACCACTCTCAGACAGTAACAGTCATTATGATAGTTACACTTTTTTTTTTTTTTTTTTACAGAGGGTTTGACAAGGTTAAGGATCCCTAGCTTTATTGACAAGGTATTTACAGGTTAAGGATTCCTAACTTTATTGGCAAGCTAAGAGCTGTTACCTACATCAGCTCATTTGAAAGCATTTTTGTTATGAGACATACAAGTAGGGAACAGGATGAAGTTGGAGCCATCTGTGGGCCAGCATTTTCATTTGATCAACTGACTTTATCTCGTTGACATCATTATGCTGTACGAATGTGTTCCATACTCGAGTCATCCTGGGTATATATGATCTCAGATGGAGTGATGTTCTGGAGAAGGGTACAGCCAGAGTGAAGTTGCTGCTTTCTGCCCGTCTTGTGGCATAAAAGCTTGTTTCACGCTGTCCTCGAAGTGGATCCAAGTGTGGTACTTTGACAATATTGGCCTTGTACATAACAGTAAGGCCACCCACATCCCTCCTATGTTGAAGGCTCTGCTGGAATGACAGATCTATCCAGGATGGGTCCAGGCGAGAGATGAGACGTCTTGCTCTGTTCTCTACTTTGTCAAGTAGTCGCAGATGAGAGGGGGGATGGCAGTCAAACCAAGAAAGTGGAGCATACTCAAGGTGTGAGCGTACTTGTGCCTCGTACAGAATCTTGCAACCCCTACTGTCAAGCAGATGCGAGATACGGCGAAGTGCTGTAAGCTTCCTAGCTGCCTTGTTTGCAAGATTTACAATATGGTTCTTCATGGTTAGTTTGGGGTCAAATTTCACCCCAAGGATATCAACTTCTTCTCCAGGTGCCAACATCCTCCCATTCATCCTTACTACTACACCAGCATTACCATCATGGTGCCTAGAGACGATCATCATTTGCGTTTTCTCAGGTGCAAATGTTACTTGCCATCTATTTCCCCAAGCTGATATAGCTCTCAGCTGGTGATGTAGCTTAGAGCAGCTGGCATTTCTTCTCTTGGATAAGTGAATGTCAGTGTACAGTCGTCTGCATATGCATGTGATTCTGGGATGAGATGAAGAAGGTCGTTGAAGTAGACATTCCATAACAATGGTCCCAGTACGCTTCCTTGTGGAACACTTGCCCCAATAGGATGTCTTACTGATTCCGTTCCATTGAGAACTACACTCAGAGATCTACCATGAAGGTAATCACTGAGGAGACATAACGTAGAGCCTGCAATTCCCAGTGCTTGAAGTTTTGCTAAGAGGCCCTGGTGCCACACCCGGTCGAAAGCGCCAGCAATGTCCAGTGCTACCCCACAGCTGACTTTAGATTCATCCAGTGACTGGTGCCACTTAGTAGAGAGGTTTAATAACAGATCAGCAGCAGAGTAACCTTTCCTGAAGCCATATTGACGATCACAAAGTAGTGAGTGGTAGTCAAAAAACTCTGTCATTTGTCTTGAGATTATTGTCTCGAGGATCTTACCAGTGACTGACAGGAGTGACACTGGTCTGTAGTTGCTGATTTCTGCTCTGCTCTTCTTTTTGTGAACAGGGACTACATTTGCCTCTTTCCATAGAGAGGGCCATTTACACTGTACTAGGCAGTGCTGAAAGATGCGAGTTAGAGGTGCTGCTAGCTGGTCTGCACATCATCTCAGCAATCTTGGGCTCAACTTGTCTGGCCCCACAGCCTTTTCTTGGTCAAGCGATTTAAGAAGGAAATGCACCTCCTGCCTTGTCACCACTGACAGTCTTGACACAGTTCTTGCAGCTAGCCAAGGAGGGTCCCTTGCTGGATCAGGAACTTGCATTTTGCTAGCAAAGTGTTCAGCAAAGAGGTCCGCCTTCTGACTACTAGTAGAGGTGGTCCCATCCTGTCGATTTAGAGGTGGAATGAGTTCATCAGGCAGATAACCTTGTCTGTCCTTGACCAGGGACCACCAGGTTTTGGAGCCTACCCTACCTGATGCTAGCTTTCCTTTAGTGTCCACCTCCCATTTAGCAATGGCCCACTTTTGAACGTCACCCATATGCCTACAGGCTTGCCTGTGCAAGTTCCTGTTATAGGTGGTATGATGTCTCTTATGCCTTCGCCATGCTTTGTACTTAGCAGTAGCAGCCTCTCTACAACGACTCTCAGTAACAGTCATCCTGATAGAAATATATTAAGAGTATCAATTCATGAGAGAGCCTGAGCAAGTGTTTTATGAATGTGAATGTGTATGTGTGCTCGCCGAGTTGAATGCACCTGGTTGTGTTTGCAGGAATCAAGATTCAGCTCCTGGTATCAGGTCTGATGTGCTTGTGTATTTTAGGATATTGGTCTCTTTAGTTTCTCTGAAATATCTGAATTAGATTTCATGTCCTAAGTTACTAATTTTATTGAAGATATCTGAATATTAGATTCCAAATGATGGCCTGTGAATGCCTCTTCTGATTCCTTTCAAATCTTCAACGCTAATTAACTTTTTTACTAATTTATACTTCACTCTGTACTGTTCAAATCACGTGTACTGAGGCACAGGGAACTGGGGTTATGGAATACAGTGATAACTTTTCGGATCGTGCAACAAACGAAATACATCTAGTTTGTTACATGACATCAGCAGTGACACATAAGCATTGATCTCCTCTTGCAGAGGTTATTTACGAAGATTAAGAAAAGTAATGGTCCTTAATCCTTGAAGCATTCCAGTGCTTACCTTCAGGCAATCTGATGTTTCCTCCTTAACACTATTCTCTGTCTTCTGTCCCTTAAGTACTCTTTCAATTTCACTCCAATATGGAAGGTTATCAGATGCTTTCCTGTAGCCCAAGAAAATGCAGTCGCAATATTTTTTTCTCTCTCTCTTCTTTAATGTCTCTTATTATGGCATAAAATTCTAGGGAGTTCCTAAATCTTGTCTCCAGATACACCACCAATCTCTTTCTGATTGTAATTATCTTTTCCAACACTTTACAGAGAATATATAATAATGATACTGTGCTCATTTGTCTTGTGTTTAATGAATTGTTATATATAGTTGCAACAGATTTATTTTTTCTACCTCTTTCTTTCTGTACTCATGGAGACTGTCAGATCCCACAGCTTCGTGGTATCCAGTTCTCTCTGCATTTTTATCACTTCCCGTCGGTGTTAGGTTTTTAATTTTTAAAGTCGGTGTTTCTTAGTGGAAGGTTCAGATTAATTATGGGTTGTGGTGGTGCAATTTGGCATCTTAATCGAAGAAACTGGGATAGTTTCCTTGTGATACCTGAGGAATGCCTTTTCTGATTGGCTTCAAATTTTAAGCGCTAATATTCATCTGCGTTAGGAACGTATGCCGCACTCTGGACTATCCCCTTGCATGTGCATTAACGTTGGGGGGAGGGGGGACGAAATACAGGAATACCATTCTCAAATAACGCAGCGACCGAAACAACAACTACTACTACTACTACTACTACTACTACTACTACTGCTGCTGCTTCTGTTGAAATATCTGTATGCAATTTTTGCAACAAAATGTATATCTATCCATCTATTTTTTTTATCTCCCTCTTTCTCTCCTTGCTCTTCTACTACCTCTATCTCCATCCATCTCTTCCACCCCCTTCCTTTCGCACTCAGTTAAGCTACATAAAGTTTAGTCTTACTGAGGCTTCGTGCAACAAAGAACTATGCTACACCACTGAACAAGAACTCTATACTGAGAATGCTTAGGAAGGTAAGTGTCCAGGTATGTTCTCCCTCCCTCCCTCACGTTATCTTCCCTCCAACAGGTTATTCTCCCTCCCTCACGTTATCTTCCCTCCAACAGGTTATCCTACCTCCCTCCCTCAGGTTATCCTTCCTCCCTCAGGTTATCCTCCCTCCCTCACGTTATCCTCCCTCCCTCACGTTATCCTTCCTCTCTCAGGTTATCCTCCTTCCCACAGGTTATCCTCCTTCCCACAGGTTATCCTCCTTCCCACAGGTTATCCTCCCTCCCTCAGGTTAACCTCCCTCCCACAGGTTATCCTCCCTTACTCAGGTTATCCTTCCTCCCTCAGGTTATCCTCCCTCCCTCAGGTTATCCTTCCTCCCTCAGTTTATCCTTCCTCCCTCAGGTTATCCTCCCTCCCTCAGGTTATCCTTCCTCCCTCAGGTTATCCTCCCTCCCTCAGGTTATCCTCCCTCCCACAGGTTATCCTCCCTCCCTCAGGTTATCCTTCCTCCCTCAGGTTATCCTCCCTCCCTCAGGTTATCTTTCCTCCCTCAGGTTATCCTTCCTCCCTCAGGTTATCCTCCCTTCCTCAGGTTATCCTCCCTCCCACAGGTTATCCTCCCTCCCTCAGGTTATCCTTCCTCCCTCAGGTTATCCTCCCTCCCTCAGGTTATCTTTCCTCCCTCAGGTTATCCTTCCTCCCTCAGGTTATCCTTCCTCCCTCAGGTTATCCTCCCTTCCTCAGGTTATCCTCCCTCCCACAGGTTATCCTCCCTCCCTCAGGTTATCCTCCCTCCCTCAGGTTATCCTTCCTCCCTCATGTTATCCTTCCTCCCTCAGGTTATCCTTCCTCCCTCCCTCAGGTTATCCTTCCTCCCTCAGGTTATCCTTCCTCCCTCAGGTTATCCTCCCTCCCTCAGGTTATCCTTCCTCCCTCAGGTTATCCTCCCTTCCTCAGGTTATCCTCCCTCCCACAGGTTATCCTCCCTCCCTCAGGTTATCCTCCCTCCCTCAGGTTATCCTTCCTCCCTCAGGTTATCCTCCCTCCCTCCCTCAGGTTATCCTCCCTCCCTCAGGTTATCCTTCCTCCCTCAGGTTATCCTCCCTCCCTCAGGTTATCCTTCCTCCCTCAGGTTATCCTTCCTCAGGTTATCCTCCCTCCCTCAGGTTATCCTCCCTCCCACACGTTATCCTCCCTCCCTCAGGTTATCCTTCCTCCCTCAGGTTATCCTTCCTCCCTCAGGTTATCCTCCCTCCCTCAGGTTATCCTTCCTCCCACAGGTTATCCTCCCTCCCTCAGGTTATCCTTCCTCCCTCAGGTTATCCTTCCTCCCTCAGGTTATCCTCCCTCCCTCAGGTTATCCTTCCTCCCTCAGGTTATTCTTCCTCCCTCAGGTTATCCTTCCTCCCTCAGGTTATCCTCCCTCCCTCAGGTTATCCTTCCTCCCTCAGGTTATCCTCCCTCCCTCAGGTTATCCTCCCTCCCTCAGGTTATCCTCCCTCCCTCAGGTTATCCTTCCTCCCTCAGGTTATCCTCCCTCCCTCAGGTTATCCTCCCTCAGGTTATCCTCCCTCCCACAGGTTATCCTCCCTCCCTCAGGTTATCCTTCCTCCCTCAGGTTATCCTTCCTCCCTCAGGTTATCCTTCCTCCCTCAGGTTATCCTTCCTCCCACAGGTTATCCTCCCTCCCTCAGGTCATCCTTCCTCCCTCCCTCAGGTTATCCTTCCTCCCTCAGGTTATCCTCCCTTCCTCAGGTTATCCTTCCTCCCACAGGTTATCCTCCCTCCCTCAGGTTATCCTTCCTCCCTCAGGTTATCCTCCCTTCCTCAGGTTATCCTCTTTCCCACAGGTTATCCTCCCTCCCTCAGGTTATCCTCCCTCCCTCAGGTTATCCTTCCTCCCTCAGGTTATCCTCCCTCCCTCAGGTTATCCTTCCTCCCTCAGGTTATCCTCCCTCCCTCAGGTTATCCTCCCTCCCTCAGGTTATCCTTCCTCCCTCCCTCAGGTTATCCTTCCTCCCTCAGGTTATCCTCCCTCCCACAGGTTATCCTCCCTCCCTCAGGTTATCCTTCCTCCCTCATGTTATCCTCCCTTCCTCAGGTTATCTTCCCTCCCTCAGTTTGCTCTCCATCACATTCTCCCCTATTACGCTCATGTTTACAATCGTTACACTCCCCTACATTCTTTTTCCTTATCCCTCTTTATTCCTTCCTCTCCTCTCTCTACCTCCCCTCTCCTCTCCTTCCCTCCCTTCCTTTTTTTTTTATCTTTTCCTTCGCTTTACCCATTCATTCACTCCATTCCTCCTCTACCTTCACTCCCCTGCTTTTATTCCCCTCTCCCTCTCTCCTCTCAATCTCCCTTCTCTTTTTCTCTCTCCCTCTTCTTTTTTCCCTTACCCCTCCTCTTTTTTTCCTTCCTTAACGCCTCCTGCCTCCCTCCCCCTATCGTACATGGAGCCTCCCCAGATAAGTGGTCAACTACGCCTCGGTCATCAATCAAAGCTGTTCCAGCCATCACAACTTGCTTGAACAACACCAGCAGACAAAACAAATCACAAGTGACATTACTCCCCCATACCCCTCTTTCCACTCCATCCAACCAACCCTCCCTCCCTCCCTCCCTCCCTCCCTCTCCACGTAGATCATTGGTAAGAGCATTAGACTCACATTCACAAGGTCCCGGGTTCGATTCCCTAGCACGGAGAAACATTTGCTGCCCCTTCCCATCTAGCCGTAAAAAATAGCAGACTGTTGTGGGTCACATCCAGGAAAAAACCATGTTAGAAAATCTTAGTCCTGCTGATGTGTCCCACCGTGTGTAAAACAATACTCCAGTTCTATGTAAGACAGTTCTAAGACAATACTCCAGGTGTTGGGTAAATGGTGTCTGTGTACCTAATGTTAATAAGAACTCCATTTCTCTCTCTCTCTCTCTCTCTCTCTTTCCCACTACTTCTTCCCCTCAACTCTCCCCATCCTTACTTTTCTCACTGTTACTCACGCCCTTCATTCTTACTCATTTTCGTCCCTCAGTACTCTCTCCACCACACTTTTTTCTCCCCCCTTCTTTTTAGTCCCTGCTTCCCCTTCCCCGCTAATACTGGCACCTAAAGTCACCTAGTTGTTATGGCTTTCTTAATTCAGGTGGTGTGGCCAGCGGCTCTCTCCTGCACCAACTCCGTCAAAAGAGAAAGCTGCTAGAAATTCGGCAGCTTCATTGGTTCTCTTATTGCCCTAATAAGGTGAGGCTGGCGCAAGACGCCAGTTGATTGGTCTTCATTAATCTCGGCAGGGCGATACTGCCCGCTGATTGGTTGCCACGCACGCTCCGCCCACCAATTAGGCCAAGTCTTTGAGGTCGCTGGATTAATTCTGGTAGGAAGCCGGATTACCTCTCTATTGAGCGAGTGACCAGCGGCCGGCCGGCTCAGGCTGAGGGGAAGAGAAGCCGGATCGCTGGCTAGCCCCAGGGAAAAATCAAAGAGGGGGAGACGGCTGCTTGATCAGAGGGGAGCGCCGACCCCCTCCTTACCCCTAACTGTATACCCCTACTCCGTCCCCTTCCTCCCAAGACAACCTCTCAATTACTCTTGCCACTCCAGACACACATAACAAGAGACATAAACATAGCAAGACACACAAATCAATGCACACCAACACCACACATACACTCACAGAAACACAACAAACATACACTCACCAAAATACACACAATCACTAACATACACAGTGTTGTTAACCCAACAGCCACAAATAATTAATAACAAATAAGTAATTTTAGAGAACACAAACATATGACGGGACTGGAACCACGGTACTTAACTGTAAAAGATTCGTGAAAAAAAAACCACAAGGCAGGAGAACCAAAGAAGACATGATCATGACGTACAAAATAATCAGTACTCTGTGCTGGCAGATGGTAGCCGAAGGCACAGATGAGTCACAATACTTGGTAAGTCTCGGTGTAGTGACAAGGTAATGGAGGCAAAACACCATACACAGCTTCAATACCAGGTACAATAAAGGCATGCAGGAGTACTCAGTACAGCCATTAGTTAAGATATACTCAATGGGAGTACAACAAGGAGAGAATACTACTTCCTACTCCCCCTCCTTCCCTTCCATACTCCGTACTTAATCTCTCTCGTATCCCTCTCCTCTTATCTCTTACCCTCTCCCTCTCCTATTTCTTATTTTCTTATCCCCCTCCCCAACCATAAACTCCTCCTTCCCACTCCACCATCCCCCTCCTTCCCACTCCACCACCCTCCTTCCCTCCACCATCTCCTCCTTCCCACTCCACCATCTCCCTCCTTCCCACTCCACCATTCCCCTCCTTCCCACTCCACCATTCCCCTCCTTCCCACTCCACCATTCCCCTCCTTCAGTCAATTATTCACGTGATGACTAAAAGCCTCTGTCGCTGCCAGATTACCGGAGACTTTTGTGTAAACATTATGTTGGTCTTACTCCACGGACGCACGGACACACGGACGGACGCTCGGTCGAAGGCTAGAGACGGACGTACTTAAGGACGAACTTGCCGGACGGATGGAGGGATACATAAAAAGGATGGACGAAGCGAAACATGGATGAAAAGAACACACAGTTGAACTAAGAGACACATGGGTGAACAAAAGAACATACGAGTGAACACAGGACACATGAGTAAACAAAGGTTTAAAAAACACAGTGTAAACACTGGATGGGTAGAAAGGTGGAACCTTAGCAGCGGTAAAAAACAGTGGAACTAAGATGGTGGAACATACAGTGAACTAAGCAGGTGCTGGAAATGGTAACAAAAAAGGTAAATAACCTGGTGGGAACACAGGATGGTAACAGAAAAAGGTGCAGGTGGTAAAAAACAAGGTGAATGGCCTGGTGAACTGAACCGGGCAGGCCTGGTGAACAAGCAGGGAACATGGCCATGGTGACAAAACAGGGGGAACATGGACCATGGTAATGAAACGGGGCTGGAACCCATGGTGAACTAAGCAGGGCAGGAAATGGTGAACTCAGACGGTGTGGAACCATGGTGAACTCAGCAGGTAAATTGGTTAACGAAAAGTGTAAACCAGCAGCTGGGAACAAGGTAACATCCAGCGGCTGGGGTGCATGGTGATACATTTGGGAAACCGGGTTGGAACACTGGAACCTGGAGCTGGGGTAACTAGTTGGTTTCGTCCAGCAATTTTTGATGTAACCCCTCAGCAGCTGGTGGTAAACAGGGTAAACCGCAGCTGGGGGTACACAGGTAACATCAGAAACTGGTGGTAACAGGGGTAACACTAGCAGCCGGTGGAAACAGGGAACACTCAGCGCAGGTGTAACACAGGAACACTCAGCAGCTGGGGTAACAATTGGAAACACTCAGCAGCTGGTAAATACAACACTCGCAGCTGGTGGTAACACAGTGGTAACACTCAGCAGCTAGTGGTAACACTCAGCAGCTGGTGGTAACACAGTGGTAACACTCAGCAGCTGGTGGTAACAGTGGTAACACTCAGCAGGTGGTGGTAACAGTGGTAACACTCAGCAGCTGGTGGTAACACAGTGGTAACACTCAGCAGCTGGTGGTAACAGTGGTAATACTCAGCAGCTGGTGGTAACACAGTGGTAACACTCAGCAGTTGGTGGTAACACTCAGCAGCTGGTGGTAACACAGTAGTAACACTCAGCAGGTGGTGGTAACAGTGGTAACACTCAGCAGCTGGTGGTAACACAGTGGTAACACTCAGCAGCTGGTGGTAACAATGGTAACACTCAGCAGCAGGTGGTAACAATGGTAACACTCAGCAGCTGGTGGTAACAGTGGTAACACTCAGCAGCTGGAGGTAACAGTGTAACACTCTGCAGCTGGTGGTAACACAGTGTAACACTCAGCAGCTGGTGGTAACAGTGTAACACTCTGCAGCTGGTGGTAACACTCAGCAGCTGGTGGTAACACAGTGGTAACACTCAGCAGCTGATGGTAACACAGTGTAACACTCAGCAGCTGATGGTAACAGTGGTAACACTCAGCAGCTGGTGGTAACAGTGGTAACACTCTGGTAACACAGCTGGTGGTAACACAGTGGTAACACTCAGCAGCTGGTGGTAACAGTGGTAACACTCAGCAGCTGATGGTAACACTCAGCAGCTGGTGGTAACAGTGGTAACACTCAGCAGCTGGTGGTAACACAGTGGTAACACTCAGCAGCTGGTGGTAACACTCAGCAGTTGGTGGAAACACTCAGCAGCTGGTGGTAACACAGTGGTAACACTCAGCAGCTAGTGGTAACACTCAGCAGCTGGTGGTAACACAGTGGTAACACTCAGCAGCTGGTGGTAACACAGTGGTAACACTCAGCAGCTGGTGGTAACACAGTGGTAACACTCAGCAGCTGGTGGTAACACAGTGTAACACTCAGCAGCTGGTGGAAACACAATGGTAACAGCAGTTGGTGGTAACACAGTGGTAACACTCAGCAGCAGGTGGTAACAATGGTAACACTCAGCAGCTGGTGGTAACAGTGGTAACACTCAGCAGCTGGTGGTAACAGTGGTAACACTCAGCAGCTGGTGGTAACAGTGTAACACTCAGCAGCTGGTGGTAACAGTGTAACACTCTGCAGCTGGTGGTAACACTCAGCAGCTGATGGTAACACAGTGTAACACTCAGCAGCTGGTGGTAACACTCAGCAGCTGGTGGTAACACAGTGGTAACACTCAGCAGCTGGTGGTAACACAGTGGTAACACTCAGCAGCTGGTGGTAACAGTGGTAACACTCAGCAGCTGGTGGTAACAGTGGTAACACTCAGCAGCTGGTGGTAACAGTAGTAACACTCAGCAGCTGGTGGTAACAGAGTAACACTCAGCAACTGGTGGTAACAGAGTAGAAACACTCAGCAGCTGGTGGTAACACAGTGGTAACACTCAGCAGCAGGTGGTAACACAATGGTAACACACAGCAGTTGGCGGTAACAATGGTAACACTCAGCAGCTGGTGGTAACACTCACCAGCTGGTGGTAACACAGTGGTAACACTCACCAGCTGGTGGTAACACAGTGGTAACACTCACCAGCTGGTGGTAGCACAGTGGTAACCCTCAGCAGCTGGTGGTAACAGTGTAACACTCAGCAGCTGGTGGTAACACAGTGGTAACACAGCAGCTGGTGGTAACAGTGATAACACAGCAGCTGGTGGTAACACAGTGTAACACTCAGCAGCTGGTGGTAACACTCAGCAGCTGGTGGTAACACAGTGGTAACACTCAGCAGCTGGTGGTAACACAGTGGTAACACTCAGAAGCTGGTGGTAACAGTGGTAACACTCAGAAGCTGGTGATAACAGTGGAAACACTCAGCAGCTGGTGGTAACAGTGGTAACACTCAGCAGCTGGTGGTAACACAGAGTAACACTCAGCAACTGGTGGTAACAGAGTAGTAACACTCAGCAGCTGGTGGTAACACATTGGTAACACTCAGCAGCAGGTGATAACAATGGTAACACTCAGCAGCTGGTGGTAACAGTGTAACACTCTGCAGCTGGTGGTAACACTCAGCAGCTGGTGGTAACACTGATAACACTCAGCAGCTGGAGGTAACACAGTGGTAACACTCAGCAGCTGATGGTAGAACAGTGGTAACCCTCAGCAGCTTGTGGTAACAGTGTAACACTCAGCAGATGGTGGTAACACAGTGGTAACACAGCAGCTGGTGGTAACACAGTGGTAACACAGCAGCTGGTGGTAACACAGTGGTAACACTCAGCAGCTGGTGGTAACACAGTGGTAACACTCAGCAGCTGGTGGTAACAGTGGTAACACTCAGCAACTGGTGGTAACACTGTAACACTCAGCAACTGGTGGTAACACTCAGCAGCTGGTGGTAACACTGTGGTAACACTCAGCAGCTGGTGGTAACACAGTGGTAACACTCAACAGCTGGTGGTAACAGTGGTAACACTCAGCAGCTGGTGGTAACACAGTGTAACACTCAGCAACTGGTGGTAACAGTGGTAACACTCAGCAGCTGGTGGTAACACAGTGTAACACTCAGCAGCTGGTGGTAACACAGTGTAACACTCAGCAGCTGGTGGTAACACAGTGTAACACTCAGCAGCTGGTGGTAACACAGTGTAACACTCAGCAGCTGGTGGTAACACAGTGGTAACACTCAGCAGCTAGTGGTAACACTCAGCAGCTGGTGGTAACACAGTGGTAACGCTCAGCAGCTGGTGGTAACACAGTGGTAACACTCAGCAGCTGGTGGTAACACAGTGTAACACTCAGCAGCTGGTGGTAACACAGTGGCAACAGCAGTTGGTGGTAACACAGTGGTAACACTCAGCAGCAGGTGGTAACAATGGTAACACTCAGCAGCTGGTGGTAACAGTGGTAACACTCAGCAGCTGGTGGTAACAGTGTAACACTCTGCAGCTGGTGGTAACACAGTGGTAACACTCAGCAGCTGGTGGTAACACAGTGGTAACACTCAGCAGCTGGTGGTAAGACAGTGGTAACACTCAGCGTAACACTCAGCAGCTGGTGGTAAGACAGTGGTAACACTCAGCAGCTGGTGGTAACACAGTGGTAACACTCAGCAGCTGGTGGTAACAGTGGTAACACTCAGCAGCTGGTGGTAACAGTGGTAACACTCAGCAGCTGGTGGTAACAGTGGTAACACTCAGCAGCTGGTGGTAACACAGTGAAACACTCAGCAGCAGGCGGTAACACAATGGTAACACTCAGTAGTTGGTGGTAACACTCAGTAGCTGGTGGTAACAGTGTAACACACTGCAGCTGGTGGTAAGACAGTGGTAGCACTCAGCAGCTGGTGGTAACACAGTGGTAACACTCAGCAGCTGGTGGTAACACAATGGTAACACTCAGTAGTTGGTGGTAACACTCAGTAGCTGGTGGTAACAGTGTAACACACTGCAGCTGGTGGTAAGACAGTGGTAGCACTCAGCAGGTGGTAACACAGTGGTAACACTCAGCAGCTGGTGGTAACACAATGGTAACACTCAGCAGTTGGTGGTAACACTCAGCAGCTGGTGGTAACAGTGTAACACTCTGCAGCTGGTGGTAACACAGTGGTAACACTCAGCAGCTGGTGGTAACACAGTGGTAACACTCAGCAGCTGGTGGTAACAGTGGTAACACTCAGCAGCTGGTGGTAACACAGTGGTAACACTCAGCAGCTGGTGGTAACACAGTGGTAACACTCAGCAGCTGGTGGTAACAGTGTAACACTCAGCAGCTGGTGATAACATAGTGGAAACACACAGCAGCTGGTGGTAACACAGTGGTAACACTCAGCAGCTGGTGGTAACAGTGGTAACACTCAGCAGCTGGTGGTAACAGTGTAACACTCAGCAGCTGGTGGTAACACAGTGGTAACACTCAGCAGCTGGTGGTAACACAGTGGTAACACTCAGCAGCTGGTGGTAACACAGTGGTAACACTCAGCAGCTGGTGGTAACACTCAGCAGCTGGTGGTAACACAGTGGTAACACTCAGCAGCTGGTGGTAACACAGTGGTAACACTCAGCAGCTGGTGGTAACACAGTGGTAACACTCAGCAGCTGGTGGTAACACAGTGGTAACACTCAGCAGCTGGTGGTAACAGTGGTAACACTCAGCAGCTGGTGGTAACACAGTGGTAACACTCAGCAGCTGTGGTGACACAGTGGTAACATTCAGCAGCTGGTGGTAACAGTGTAACACTCAGCAGCTGGTGGTAACACAGTGGCAACACTCAGCAGCTGGTGGTAACACAGTGTAACACTCAGCATCTGGTGGTAACACAGTGGTAACACTCAGCAGCTGGTGGTAACACAGTTGTAACACTCAGCAGCAGGTGGTAACACAGTGTAACACTCAGCCGCTGGTGGTAACACAATGTAACACTGAGCAGCTGGTGGTAACACAGTGGTAACACTCAGCAGCAGGTGGTAACAAAATGGCAACACTCAGCAGCAGGTGGTAACAAAATGGCAACACTCAGCAGCTGGTGGTAACACAGTGTAACACTCAGCAACTGGTGGTAACACAGTGGTAACACTTAGCAGCTGGTGGTAACACAGTGGTAACACTCAGAAGCTAGTGGTAGCACAGTGGTAACACTCAGCAGCTGCTGGTAACAGTGGTAACACTCAGCAGCTGTTGGTAACACAGGGTAACACTCAGCAGTTGGTGGCAACACAGTGGCAACAGCAGTTGGTGGTAACACAGTGGTAACACTCAGCAGCAGGTGGTAACAATGGTAACACTCAGCAGCTGGTGGTAACAGTGGTAACACTCAGCAGCTGGTGGTAACAGTGTAACACTCTGCAGCTGGTGGTAACACAGTGTAACACTCAGCAGCTGATGGTAACACAGTGTAACACTCAGCAGTTGGTGGTAACACAGTGGTAACACTCAGCAGCTGGTGGTAACACAGTGGTAACACTCAGCAGCAGGTGGTAACACAATGGTAACACTCAGCAGTTGGCGGTAACAATGGTAACACTCAGCAGCTGGTGGTAACAGTGTAACACTCTGCAGCTGGTGGTAAGACAGTGGTAGCACTCAGCAGCTGGTGGTAACACAGTGGTAACACTCAGCAGCTGGTGGTAACACAGTGGTAACACTCAGCAGCTGGTGGTAACACAGTGGTAACACTCAGCAGCTGGTGGTAACAGTGTAACACTCAGCAGCTGGTGGTAACACAGTGGTAACACTCAGCAGCTGGTGGTAACACAGTGGTAACACTCAGCAGCTGGTGGTAACAGTGGTAACACTCAGCAGCTGGTGGTAACACAGTGGTAACACTCAGCAGCTGGTGGTAACACAGTGTAACACTCAGCAGCTGGTGGTAACAGTGGTAACACTCAGCAGCTGGTGGTAACACAGTGTAACACTCAGGAGCTGGTGGTAACACAGTGTAACACTCAGCAGCTGGTGGTAACAGTGGTAACACTTAGCAGCTGGTGGTAACACAGTGGTAACATGTACCTCACAGTGGGTTACACAATGTTTCACAGTAAGGGTTGACCATGTTTCTCAGCAGTGGTAAAAAATGGACACTCACAGTAGGTGACCAACATTTTCACAAAGGCAACATCTCACAGTGGTGACCATGTTTCAACAGGTTGCCATGTTTCTCAACTGTGGTGACCATGTTTCTCACAGCGGTGGACTCATGTTTCATCTAGTAAGGTTGACCACTGTTTCATCAGCAAGGTGTAACAGTGTCTCTGCAGCAGGTTGGACCATATCACAGTAGGTTGACCAGCAGTTTGCACACAGCACAGGTTGAACCAGTGGTACTTCTCAGAAGGTTGACCAACAATGTTCCTCAGCAGTAGGTTGACCATCAGCTGGTGAACGGCTGACAACCATGTTTCTCAGCAATGGTTGATAACCAGTTTCTCAGCAGTGATGGTAACTACAGTGTTTCCCAAAGCGTTGATCAACCATGTTTCTCAGCAGTAGGTGACCAGGTTGATACCATGTTTCTCACAGTAAATGTTTCTCACAGTAAGGTTGACCATGTTTCTCACAGTAAGGTTGACCATGTTTCTCACAGTAAGGTTGACCATGTTTCTCACAGTAAGGTTGACCATGTTTCTCACAGTAAGGTTGACCATGTTTCTCACAGTAAGGTTGATCAACCATGTTTCTCACAGTAAGGTTGACCAACCATGTTTCTCACAGTAAGGTTGACCAACCATGTTTCTCACAGTAAGGTTGACCAACCATGTTTCTCACAGTAAGGTTGACCATGTTTCTCACAGTAAGGTTGACCAACCATGTTTCTCACAGTAAGGTTGACCATGTTTCTCACAGTAAGGTTGACCATGTTTCTCACAGTAAGGTTGACCATGTTTCTCACAGTAAGGTTGACCAACCATGTTTCTCACAGTAAGGTTGACCATGTTTCTCACAGTAAGGTTGACCAACCATGTTTCTCACAGTAAGGTTGACCAACCATGTTTCTCACAGTAAGGTTGACCATGTTTCTCACAGTAAGGTTGACCAACCATGTTTCTCACAGTAAGGTTGACCAACCATGTTTCTCACAGTAAGGTTGATCAACCATGTTTCTCACAAAAAGGTTGATCAACCATGTTTCTCACAGTAAGGTTGACCATGTTTCTCACAATAAGGTTGATCAACCATGTTTCTCACAGTAAGGTTGACCATGTTTCTCACAATAAGGTTGATCAACCATGTTTCTCACAGTAAGGTTGACCATGTTTCTCACAAAAAGGTTGATCAACCATGTTTCTCACAGTAAGGTTGACCAACCATGTTTCTCACAGTAAGGTTGACCAACCATGTTTCTCACAATAAGGTTGATCAACCATGTTTTTCACAGTAAGGTTGATCAACCATGTTTCTCACAGTAAGGTTGACCATGTTTCTCACAGTAAGGTTGACCAACCATGTTTCTCACAAAAAGGTTGATCAACCATGTCTCTCACAATAAGGTTGATCAACCATGTTTCTCACAGTAAGGTTGATCAACAGTAAGGTTGATCAACCATGTTTCTCACAGTAAGGTTGACCATGTTTCTCACAGTGAGGTTGACCAACCATGTTTCTCACAGTAAGGTTGACCAACCATGTTTCTCACAGTAAGGTTGATCAACCATGTTTCTCACAGTAAGGTTGATCAACCATGTTTCTCACAGTAAGGTTGACCATGTTTCTCACAGTAAGGTTGACCAACCATGTTTCTCACAGTAAGGTTGACCATGTTTCTCACAGTAAGGTTGACCAACCATGTTTCTCACAAAAAGGTTGATCAACCATGTTTCTCACAGTAAGGTTGACCATGTTTCTCACAGTAAGGTTGACCATGTTTCTCGCAGTAAGGTTGACGAACCATGTCTCTCACAATAAGGTTGATCAACCATGTTTCTCACAGTAAGGTTCACCATGTTTCTCACAATAAGGTTGATCAACCATGTTTCTCACAGTAAGGTTGATCAACCATGTTTCTCACAGTAAGGTTGACCAACCATGTTTCTCACAATAAGGTTGATCAACCATGTTTCTCACAGTAAGGTTGACCATGTTTCTCACAGTAAGGTTGACCAACCATGTTTCTCACAGTAAGGTTGACCAACCATGTTTCTCACAGTAAGGTTGACCAACCATGTTTCTCACAATAAGGTTGACCAACCATGTTTCTCACAGTAAGGTTGACCATGTTTCTCACAGTAAGGTTGACCAACCATGTTTCTCACAATAAGGTTGATCAACCATGTTTCTCACAGTAAGGTTGACCAACCATGTTTCTCACAATAAGGTTGATCAACCATGTTTCTCACAGTAAGGTTGACCAACCATGTTTCTCACAATAAGGTTGACCAACCATGTTTCTCACAATCAGGTTGATCAACCATGTTTCTCACAGTAAGGTTGACCAACCATGTTTCTCACAATAAGGTTGACCAATCATGTTTCTCACAATCAGGTTGATCAACCATGTTTCTCACAGTAAGGTTGACCAACCATGTTTCTCACAATAAGGTTGATCAACCATGTTTCTCACAGTAAGGTTGACCAACAATGTTTCTCACAATAAGGTTGATCAACCATGTTTCTCACAGTAAGGTTGACCAACCATGTTTCTCACAATAAGGTTGACCAACCATGTTTCTCACAATAAGGTTGACCAACCATGTTTCTCACAATAAGGTTGACCAACCATGTTTCTCACAGTAAGGTTGGCCAACCATGTTTCTCACAGTAAGGTTGACCAACCATGTTTCTCACAGTAAGGTTGACCAACCATGTTTCTCACAGTAAGGTTGACGAACCATGTCTCTCACAGTAAGGTTGATCAACCATGTTTCTCACAGTAAGGTTGATCAACCATGTTTCTCACAGTAAGGTTGACCATGTTTCTCACAATAAGGTTGATCAACCATGTTTCTCACAGTAAGGTTGATCAACCATGTTTCTCACAGTAAGGTTGACCAACCATGTTTCTCACAGTAAGGTTGACCAACCATGTTTCTCACAGTAAAGTTGACCATGTTCCTCACAATCAGGTTGATCAACCATGTTTCTCACAGTAAGGTTGACCAACCATGTTTCTCACAGTAAGGTTGACCAACCATGTTTCTCACAATAAGGTTGATCAACCATGTTTCTCACAGTAAGGTTGACCAACCATGTTTCTCACAGTAAGGTTGACCAACAATGTTTCTCACAATAAGGTTGATCAACCATGTTTCTCACAGTAAGGTTGACCAACCATGTTTCTCACAATAAGGTTGACCAACCATGTTTCTCACAATCAGGTTGATCAACCATGTTTCTCACAGTAAGGTTGACCAACCATGTTTCTCACAATAAGGTTGACCAACCATGTTTCTCACACCAACCATGTTTCTCACAGTAAGGTTGACCAACCATGTTTCTCACAGTAAGGTTGATCAACCATGTTTCTCACAGTAAGGTTGATCAACCATGTTTCTCACAGTAAGGTTGACCAACCATGTTTCTCACAGTAAGGTTGACCAAGCATGTTTCTCACAGTAAGGTTGACCAAGCATGTTTCTCACAGTAAGGTTGATCAACCATGTTTCTCACAGTAAGGTTGACCAACCATGTTTCTCACAGTAAGGTTGACCAATCATGTTTCTCACAGTAAGGTTGGCCAACCATGTTTCTCACAGTAAGGTTGGCCAACCATGTTTTTCACAGTAAGGTTGACCAACCATGTTTCTCACAGTAAGGTTGACCAACCATGTTTCTCACAGTAAGGTTGACCAACCATGTTTCTCACAGTAAGGTTGACCAACCATGTTTCTCACAGTAAGGTTGACCAACCATGTTTCTCACAGTAGGAATAACCAACCATACGGCACACAGTAGAACAGTAGCAAAAAAAGCAACCATAAAACAGCATCAGAAGCAGCAACAAAACAGCCATAACACAACACATTAGCCACAAGCACAATTCACAACAGGAGGCAAAATACTTTATGATGAATAAGACATACGTTGCAACACTTGAGGATCTTTTTTATGAAGATGTTTCGACAGCCAGTAACTATCAATTCAGTACCGACAGGTAACAGAGACTGCATGAATGGAGAGAAATCGAAGTAAGGACGTGTTACCAGTGGTGTTTCACTGGAAACGAGGCATGTTTTTCAACGCATTTTTGTCTATTATGTAAGCAGGAGACCAGAACTGTGCAGCATAATCTACTGTACCAATATCAGCGTTGATCAGTCATACTTCTCACAGTAAGGCTACTACTTACTATCAGTGATCAGCTGTGTTACATACTTAGTCTGCAGCGATAAGATTGTACAGATGTAACTGCTAAGTTATGTGTATAGTTGTATTTCTCTTGAGAACAGTAGTGCACGACCCTTTAGATACACAAAAGACCTAAAAATTAGGCCTTAAAAGGGATAAGATTTATTTATAGATTGCCATTTTACGCAAACTGAGAATATCTTTTCAGAATTTCTAGTATCTTATTTTCATTAACAAAATGCCTTGATATATTTAAGCTATTGTACTATCTGGATAAAAAGCTCGGTAGGTGGACAGACACGACCACAGTTTCAAGAAAGGAAACAACAGCCTGGCTGCATTGTACATTTAATCAGTGTGAGTGTATATGCTGGACTACCAAACGTACAAGCAAGCTGCAGTCTGGCTAATAACAACTTTCCTATGGTTCCATTTCAAGTTGCTCTGTAAATGTGCATACATACGTCTATGTTATCACAGTGGCTCTTACATCTACGTCCGTGTTATAGTGGTTTATACATCTATCGTGTTATAATCGTTTATACGTCTACCACCATGGACGAGGGGCTCGAACGGTGGCCCTGGTGGTGGCAGGTCCAGGACCTTACCGCTACGTTGTCTACGTACATGTTATCACAGTGAGTTATACATCTACGTCCGTGTTATCACAGTCGCTTATGTAGCTAATAGCGACTGAGTGAGGAAGACAATTCATAACAATGATAATTGCTCACTTTGTACTGTTGAAGACAGGCGGAGCCGACAACACACTATAATGGGAATAATGGTGGATAAATGGGAATAGTGGGATAATGCTGGTGAATAATATCAAATAATTGTGAATGAGAATGATAATGAGTAACCGGGAATAATACTAAGAAATAAGGGTACACTAATGGGTCATGAGGAGTAATAATAGGTTTGCAAAATTCAAGAATACGAATTAAAAGCTGAAAAACAGAACACACCTTGGTAAAAGAAAGGAAGACGAAGAAAATATAGGAAAGAGGTAGGGAGAGGAGAAGAAAAGGTCAGGTCAGGTCAAGTCACGAGTGTTCTGAAGTTTGAAGCATTTGAAAATGTAATGAAAGCGGAAGGGATCTAAAGAGACAAAGCCACGACTAAGATTCATATTAGGAAAGTTGTGTATAAGGAATGCTTCAACAAGACGTCGTTTGTGAAGGCTGGAAGAAGGATAGACAGTTCTGACAGAGCCAGTTATCAGGATGAATGTGATCTCTAACATGACTGAAAAGAGCATTGTTGGTGTCGGCAAGTCTAACACCTCTTTTGTGCTCTTTAAGTCTGTCAGAAAGAGAGCGGTCAGTGTCTTCAAAATATTGAAGAGGACAAGAGGAGCAGGAAATAGAGTAGACTCCAGAAGCATCAATTACAGGAGAAGTACGAACTAGATTATATAAGGCTAAGTAAGGTTAAGTTAGGTTAGGTAGGTAAGGTTAGGTTAGGTAGGTAAATCCTGATAAATACGATACTGGATATTTGGACTTGACTAAAGCCTTTGATAGAGTTCTACACAGGAGACAACTGAAGAAAGTAGAGGCACACGGTATAGGGAAGAAATTTTTTTCCTGGATCGAGACGTGACTGACCGACAGGTAACAGAGACTGCATGAATGGTGAGAAATCAGAGTAGCGACGTGTTACCAGTGGTGTTACACTGGAAACGAGGCATGATTTAAACGTATTTATGTCTATTATGTAATACGGAGACCAGAACTGTGCAGCATAATCTAAATGAGGCCTAACCAAGGATATATAAAGCTGAAGTATAACAAGATGACCTTAATTATTTATACTTTCTAATATGAAGCAAGACCAAAGTAGAACAGTAGCAAAAATAAACAACCGAAGCAGCAACAAAACAGCCAAAAAACAACACATTCGCCGCAAGTACAATACATAACAGGAGGCAAAATACTATATGATGAATAAGACATAGGTGCAACACCTGGGGATCTTTTTTTATGAAGATGTTTCGACAGCCAGTAACTTCTTCAATTCAATACAGAGATTATTTGAAAGTGGGTCCGCCTACGGTAACGATATATTGTACTGCTGCACATCCTCCGACGCCTGTATAAGCAACCATTTTCCTTCCTATGCTTGAGATGCATCAAGACAACGTTGGTAAACAACTTCATCTAGTCTAAGAGACTGATTACCTCGTCTTCTACTGTTTCCATTTTCAGCACCTTCAACTAACCCCTGTACTGAACTGATAAAGACACTGGTCGCAACACAGCAGCAGTAGCTGCTACACAACAGCAACACAGAAATGAACAGTAGAGCCAGAAACTAATACACTTATGCAAAGACGAGACACACACACACACACACACACACACACACACACACACTGGAAAAGATTATCAGGAGGAGAGTGGTGGAGCACCTGGAGCGGAGCAAGATTATAAACGACAGCCAGCACGGATTCATGGAAGGCAAATCCTGTGCCACAAACCTACTAGAGTTTTATGACAAGGTAACTGAAGTAAGAAATGAGAGGGAGGGGTGGGTTTATTGCATTTTCTTGGCCTGCAAGGCCTTTGACACAGTTCCTCACAAGATATTAGTACAGAAGCTAGAGGAACAGGCACATATAATAGGAAGGGCACTGCAATGGATCAGAGAATACCTAACAGGGAGGCAACAGCGAGTCATGGTCCGTGATGTATCACAGTGGGCGCCAGTGACGAGCGGGGTCCCACAGGGGTCAGTCCTGGAACCACTGCTATTCTTGGTATATGTGAACGGCATGACGGAAGGGATAGACTCAGAAGTGTCCCTGTTTGCAGATGACGTGAAGTTAATGAGGAGAATTAAATCAGATGCGGACCAGACAGGTCTACAAAGAGGCCTGGACAGGCTGGATGTGTGGTCCAGAAACTGGCTCCTAGAATTTAGCCCCGCCAAATGCAAAGTCATGAAGATCGGCGGAGGGCAAAGAAGACCGCAGACAGAGTATAGGCTAGGAGGCCAAAGGCTGCAAACCTCACTCAAGGAGAAAGACCTAGGAGTGGGAGTAAGTATAATACCGAGTACATCGCCAGAAGCACACATTAACCAGATAACTGCTGCGGCATATGGGCGCTTGGCAAACCTGAGAATAGCGTTCCGGTACCTCAGTAAGGAATCGTTCAAGACTTTATACACTGTGTACGTCAGGCCCATACTAGAGTACGCAGCACCAGTTTGGAACCTACACCTGGTCAAACACGTCAAGAAATTAGAGAAAGTGCAAAGGTTTGCAACAAGGCTAGCTCCAAAGCTAAGAGGAATGTCCTATGAAGAAAGTTTAAGGGAAATCGGTCTGACAATACTGGAGGATAGAAGGGTCAGGGGAGACATGATAACGACATACAAAATACTGCGTGGAATAGACAAGGTGGACAGAGACAGGATGTTCCAGATATGGGACACATAAACAAGGGGTCACAACTGGAAGCTGAAGACTCAGATGAGTCAAAGGGATGTTAGGAAGTATTTCTTCAGTCACAGAGTAGTTAGGAAGTGGAATAGTCTGGCAAGCGATGTAGTGGAGGCAGGAACTATACATAGTTTTAAGACGAGGTATGATAAAGCTCATGGAGCAGGGGGAGAGAGGATCTAGTAGCGGTCGGTGAAGAGGAGGGGCCAGGAGCTGAGTCTCGACCCCTGCAACCACAATTAGGTGAGTACACACACACACACACACACACACACACACGTGAAGATACAACAACAAAGATGCTCTACAGCCACATTAGGAGAATGATAAAGGACTAGGTAATGAAGAAACGAGATATACTCACCGAGAATGACAAATACGTAAGTATGGGAGTAAGAGGCATGTGTGTGTACTCACCTAGTTGAGGTTGCGGGGGTCGAGTCCGAGCTCCTGGCCCCTGTGTGTGTGTGTGTGTGTGTGTGTGTGTGTGTGTACGTGTATACAGAAGTGAAAATCAACTATAACACCAGAAACCTCTTTATATATATATATATATATATATATATATATATATATATATATATATATATATATATATATATATATATATATATATATAAAACAATGACAGAAATGGACACTATTAATAATAATGACAATTTATTACCACAATCAACAACTTCAATAGCAAACAAGAAAAATCAATCCAAAAACCAACATAACGAAAGGGCAATGCTGACGAAAACAGTGACAACAAGACGATCAACTAAAGCAAGTACAAAGCAAAACACTGACTCAACAACAAAAAGAGAAAGCCAACAAACGACGATCTTCAACACCAAGCCAATTAACAAAGACTAGAATAACACCTGCAACAACAGCCAGGAAAAAACAGCACAGTCAAGAGCAACGAAGGGCAGTGAAATTCAAGAAACAAGCACAGTGCAGAGAAGACAACTAACATGTAGAAGACTAGCAACAAAAACAGTAAGAAGGGAGGCGGGTCGAGATCTCTGTCATTACAGGATCTCACCATCCAATCACGTATGGAGGAAAAACCTAAAGAAGCGCCTCAGAATATCGTTAAAAACACATACTCATAACGGCACAAGACTCTGCTAAGCCACCGTGCAAGGCACTAGGGAAATCCACCCTTGAGGCCCCACTACTTTGGGTCGATAATGGCGGAGCCGAGGCAGAAGCGCTTGCACCATCTTGTTTATCGGTGAAAGGTCAGGGCGGACCTTTCCTCCTGCTGTTCGTTACTAGCGTTCATTAGCCAGCTGGCAAAATGTTGCAAGGCGCCGTGGCAATCCCTCTCGCACCGGGGTTCAACGCTCCCCCGGCGTGAATAACCTGAAAAATATATTCAACTTTCTTATACAACTCTGGCGTGAGGGGGAACAGGGGGCTTGTGAGGGGAAATGAGGGATATGGCAGGGGGATGACGAGGGGGGGTGAAGTCATCGTACAGCTGGAGGAAGATCTCACACGTTGCAACAACAACAATAACATCAACACGGAGGGGAGTGGGATGTTCCATTGGGTTATACAGACTGTCATGTGTTTTAAAATATAATTACGTGGTTGGTGCATGACGCCAGAGTACGGTAACAAGTACACAACAATCATGGCCACCAGGCTGCTTCCGTAATGTAATTTGCATCATCAAACTTGAGCTGGCAGCGCCATGGCCTCTACTAAAATATCCATCTGGGTCTCTCGCTCTGCATAAACTCGAAATTCCCAACAACGCTAATGAACCTAACCTCTCAAATTCCCTCTTGGACTAGGGAATCCAGGCGGCAGTAACGCCATCCTATTCTTGTCATTCCAATTCCGGAGTCATTAAGAGGCGTCCATTTTGCGTCGCCTGGCTGTATTTAAGCCTAATTTGCATACGATTGCAAGAGCGGCACAGAAATGCCTCTTGTGTATTCGTCGCCAACCCCGCACGCTCTGGTTGCACGGCTGCCAACCTATGATGTATGAGAACTTTTAGTCTTGCAAATATCCGTTTTCTCTACACGTAACTAACTGTAGGTGTGTCACACACAGCCAGTGCTTCACACACAGATGGAGCAGTGATACACTTACTCTACACTCACCTTCACCCAGGGCAGTATACTAATATAAGGTAAATCAACACTTGCTGAAAACACTGTCTCATTGCAGGGAGCGCGCCAGAGTTTTCGACCAATCAGCGCTCAGTGATTAGCGCGCCTCGCCTTGCCATTAGTGCAGCCTCCGCGTCCGATTGCTAATCCACTTCCCTGGCTTCATCCACAAGAAAACCATCTTAATACAATATCTATCACACACTTCCTAATCACCTAACATACTATACAACAAGCATAGACGCGGCACAAATTGAAAGGCAAAATGTTAAGGTCAAATGCACTCATAAGATTTTTAAAGAGACGACTAAGACGCCGTCGCTCCAGACAAAGGAAAATATTTATGCTGATGACTGTCAGACTAAGCAATCAACTCGGAGTTCCAAAACATGAAGTAGTTTTCCATTTCGTCTAGGACGATTAGGAATTTGATGCGGAGAAGCCTTAGGGAATTTCTGGAGATTCGTAAAAACGGTTCGTTAGAGGCGTTGGGGAAGATATTATAGGCGTTAACAGCAGGGCATTATTGGAACGCCCGTTAATATATTGAAAGGGGAAATGTGTGGGCTCATTTTTCCACTCCGAGGGGAGACTTTAGAAAGGACTGCTGTGAGGGTGCAGGCGCACGCTATCTGCGAAGAAAATTAATTTGCCTCTCCAATGGAAAGCGATTAGATGGGATCACTTAGAAGGGAGATTGCACTTTAAGGCCGGCTTATGGAAGTAATGGATAAGTGAAGGATTTATACTCAAACATTAATACCCTCTGCTGTGTGTGTGTGTGTGTGTGTGTGTGTGTGTGTGTGTGTGTGTGTGTGTGTGTGTGTGTGTGTGTGTGTGTGTGTGTGTGTGTGTGTGTGTGTGTGTGTGTGTGTGTGTGTGTGTGTGTGTGTCGTGCGTGCCGAATAAGTAAAACTTGCTGTTTTGGCTTAAATAGCAACGCTCATCTTGCCGAATAAGGCCAGCGAAAATTTGTATATGCAATAATTTTGCAAAAATCATTCTGAACATAACGAAAATAATATATTTAATTTTGTTTGTTTATCAAATTATTATGAACTTATAAAATATATTTAGTTGGATTAGGCTAAATAAAATTACACTTATTATAATAAGGTTAGGTAAGTTTTCTAAGGTTCTTTCGGTACAAAATTATCGATTTTTACATTAACATTAATGAAAAAACATATCTTCAAACGTATAAGAGGAAATTTTTGAAAGGACTTAATTTTAAACGAGTTCTTGATAACTGACCAGTTTTACCTATTCGGCACAACATATATATTTATCAGCCATATATTCCGAGAGCGCCTTCTCATCATCCATCATCACAGGTGCTAAATACATCATCCCTTCCTTTTTCACTTCCTTCCTTCTTTACCAACGAAACAATACAAAACTTTTACGTAACCCAAACAAATCTGAAGATGGATATAAAGCGCTGAAAAGAATTAACAGTCGTCATGCTGGAAAATGTGTTTTACAAAGCACAGCATTCTGGGAAACTCAAAATTATTGAGTTTAAATGTAGCGCGACCCCGTTACTGTAGCATCCCCCCCACCACCCCAAGGACCCCCACCAGGCACCGAGTCCTCCCCCACCAACCCTCCTCTTCAACCACCCCAAGCAAACTGCAATGGAGAGGATACCAATTAGTAATTACAGATGAGACGCAGGAGAGAGTATAGACGATGGAGGGGGAGGGGGGTTGTTGGGAAGGGGGGTGAAGGAAGAATCGTCTAGAAACAAGGAAGGCGCACACGGCGGCCGCTGGCAACATGAACACCTTCCCTCAAACTGACTCGACCGGAAATTCTTATGGTGGATAATGGGGAGGATACAGGAGGATGGGTGTGCTGCCATGGGAGGAGGGGGAGTTCCATGAGAGAGGTAGGTGCCACGGGGGGATTGGGAAGGGCCACTGGAGGAGTAACGAAGGAAGGGAGGGTGGCACCACGGAGAGAGAGTACCAGCGAGAGAAGACGAGGAGAGCCGGGAATGAGAAGGGGGGGGGTGGGGGGAAGAGGGGAAAGGGAGACGACGGATCTTAGAAAGAGAGGTGATAGGGAGAAGCGAGATGACGGGAAGAGAGAGGTGATAAGGAAGAGAGGTGCTAGGAAGGAGGGAGAGGTGCTAGGAAGGAAGGAGAGAGAGAAAGGAAAGATGATAGGAAGGGACGAACATTTTTAATTTTGTCCCACAACTTGGGTACACCCAGAGAGTGCGAGATAAGGAGGAGGAAGATAAATAAAAGTGGTATGTCACTTGTTTCAAGTATTACACATGACTGTAACCTGTCCTTCTGAAGTAAACATCAATTCCTCATACATGAATCTAAGCAAACTTGTCGATACACGTTATTTAGGTTAGGATAAGTAAAGTTAGGTTGGTTGAAAGTAGGCTAGGTTAAGCTAGGCTAGAGGGTCTTCTGTAAGCAACGTTTCAGCAATTATACAGTAAATCAATACAGCTACAGAAAATTCTGATTCGCGATCAGAAAAAAATTAAGTAAGTTTAAGTCACGGTCACACAACTAACGCTCTTCGACAGTGCTGGAGACTGACAAATGAATGTCAACAATAACCTGACTGTAAACTGAGACTGCACAGTATCACATAAGAATGTAAACATGTACCCAGGTGTAACCTGAAACCTCACCTTATCACGCATGAATGTAAACGTATGCCCAAGTGTAAAGATAATTTTTGAAAGCAAGACTTCAAGCGCACTCGATCCAGCGTTCGCTGGAGAGCTACACCACACCAACACGCATCCACTGTGATGAACTGCTACTCGTTAAAGAAGCAACCACCAGGCTACCCACAGAAACACCACAACATGTATGAGCACTACATTTACAAGCATCAATACAGCCCTAAACAAAATACAGTATTGATGAATGAGATACTTGTGCAACACTTTGGTATCTTTATCGTGGAAACGTTTCTACAGTTAAGATACCAATGTGTTGCACAAGTGTCTTATTAATCAAATTGTCGGTTTTCTAAACCATTTATATTATAAAACTACAGCATTGGTCTAAGAAGTGGCTACTCCAGTTCAAGACTAATAAATGTAAGACAATGATGACGGAAGAAGTATGGCCGCTTCTACCTAACCAGCAACGGGAACAACTGCCAGTGTCACAGGAGAAGGACTTAAGGGCGAACATCACATCCAGGCTATCGCTGAGGCTTCTATGAACACGATATCACCATCGGTATATATTAAGACAGAAAATAAGATGATTTGTCAGGTATCTCAATAAACAGTTATTGAAGATATACACCACACATGAGGCCAAGAGAGTATGCAGAGCCAGTGTGAAACCAACAAACCAACACCTCTGAAGCGACTAAAAAAAAATAAAACGACAAACTCTAGAAAGTCGCCACTAGTCTGATGTTTGAGGTAATGAACTTGAAGTATACACACAAGTGTTTAAATGAGAGCACAGGAGACACGTTGGCACAACATGCAAGATATGTCTGGATATTAGAAACTTTGAGAGACACTGAATACAGAGCGCCGTGAGGGAAAATAAATGGAAACTGAACACCCAAATGAACCGAATAAATAAAAGAATGAATTTCTTCAGCATGAGGGTAGTGAAGAGGGGAACGCAAGAGGGGAGAAGAGGCAAACTTCATACATTAATTCAAATGCAAATACGACGAAACCCGTGGGGTTGTGGAAGCACCACCCCCGGGGTTGATGGTTATGAGGCCCAGGAGGTGAAGCTTGAGTTCTGCAAACATAGTTATACCAGTAGAGTTAGTCCAGTACAAACACCATACATCCAAACACATTCACTACATACACACAAAAGTAAAAAAAAAAAAAACCTTATAAACATATAAAATCACCCCACCCCCCTAAATGAATCAAGAAAGTACAGGAGATTTTTCTGGTGAAAAACAACGAAGAAGAAACGAAAGGAGGGTAGAAAATGGAGGTTAAGTAATAAGCAAAAGGATAAGTGTAGAAACAGAAATAAAGGCAATCTAGAGAAATAAGCTTGACCAGTCCACCAGTCAGAATGGAAGAAACAGGACTTACAGATAAATAACTCCCTCCTCCTCCTCCTCCTCCTACCATAATCTCACAAACTCATCTCCCTCTCCCACATACATTATTCCCTGACATTAAATAGCAGTCATAGCACAACAGCCGTCCCTGAAACCCTCCCACTATCTTCAACACTCTCAAAATATCCGTTTTCCCTCCTTCCCTTCCCCCCTCGATAAAGCCGAACACTGAGCGAGATGTCATCAAAATAAAGACTTAACCTGCAAACAGTCTTTACCATACCCCATTCCCACGTTTGGCAATCACACCCCAACACACCAAAACTTCACACAGCCAGATGAACCAAGAACACCTCATCCCAAGTCAGCAAATAACATTTTCCCATTCGTCCAGAGAGGAGAGATTACCCGGAGAGGAAAGGACCCAGAATCCTACCAGACCTCCCACACCTGGATGGACCTTCCCAGTGACATTACTGATTTAAGATATGTTGAATTCTGAATAAATGAATACATGCAGCAAGACTTCAGAGACTACACAGAATAGCTTTATTATCTTCACAAAAACGTGCTAAACCCGTATCATTCAGCTTAACAATAACTGTAATAGTTTCTCATCCCTGACTAAACACAAGACGACCAAGACAGAAAACTGAGGCGAGTAGAAATGTAATACAGTCTTTGTGGAAGAAACGCGAAGAGTGAATATAACAAAGGCAAAACTTCTCATCCTGGAAAACCTGACTCTCAAAAAAAGTGTCCCGGAGAACTGGGAATAACACGGAAAACCAGAAATATGAAAAGACAAACAGATGAATGTAGTAAATAGTAAACTTTATGAACCAACATGTCAGACACAACAAGGAGGATCAACTAGAATGACTGACGGCGTTCTTTCCCCTAAATAAAACAGATAGAGGAAATCATTCATGAGGAACCTCTTGAATCTAATGATCATGTCGTACTAAGTTCCTATAACCTGACTCACGAAATCGTAATGACACGATTGCAAACAAACCATACCACGGGTGGGGTTTGAACCCGCGGTCAGAGGTGGTGATGGAAAGAGGCAAGAGTAGAGACATTATTACAAAGAAATTAGAGTTATTATTAAGTTCAGTAGGAAAGGAAATTGGATGGCACAATATTTCAAGAGATGAAAGAAAGAAGATACTCAATATACGCCAGGTTTATACCATTATAGAAAAAAAGGAATAAAAAAAACAAAGAACGGAGATAATTCATAGTTGATAAAGTAGAATAGTGAGGCAAAGACTTAGGAACAAAAGGACATAGCAAACATACAGAAGGAGAAAAGTGAAAAAAAGAGAACCAAGCAGAAGAGTCAGGAATGCAAGTTATCTTCCTGTTTCATAGTTTATTTTTTTTACATTATTCTCAGAGTCAGCTGCTGAACGTTCTCTAAAGGTGAAAATATAACTTTACGTTTATTTTAGGTTAGGTTACATAAACTTTTAAAAAGCGCAATCTTAACCAAAAATGAGGAAATTAAAACACTGACAGTGATACGTTTGGCAGAACGGTGAATGGGGAAGTCCAAGCAATGTTCATATCTATACGAGCATTTCTAGCTTAGGGTGAGTATGGTCGAGGAATGACTTTGTTAGGACAAGAAGAAACTTGAAAGCTAGAACAGAGCCTAAACTAATGAATAACCTCACATTGAGAAATGAAATTCAAGGTTATGATTTGTTAAAGGATGACTGGGATGTATATGTAGAAGTGACTGAAAAATTCAAAATGATCTGTAGCTAAAAACCAGGGAAGATTCCAGAAGGGAAAGCAAGAAACAAATATCAACGATAAGATGAAATTACATTAACAAAAGAGAAAGCGAGAGGACACATAAGGAAATTAAATACAGTAAAAATAATGACAAAAGATAGGATATTTTAATCAATATAAGAAAAACCAAAAGAATTGTGTGACCCATTTGCAAGAATACACGTCGATAGAAACAAGGAGAGCGAGAAGTAGTTGGAACCTTGCAAATATTATCTAATATACAAGGAGGTAAATATACAAGAAATGCTAACTATCAAACTGGCTAAGTTGCTAAACAAGCTAATAAGACAGAAAATAATAGATCATAAACAAAGATACACAGTCGGCACATAAACAAGTCAAAAGACATGGGAGATCTGGAAGGCAGTGAATGTTGTCCCTATATTTTAGATAGAAGACAGACAGGAAGCATTGAACTACAGACAAGTTTCACTGACACGCATACCATGCAAGATAACGGAGAAGATAATCAGAGGAAAAGTGGAGACAAGTGGTTTCATAAACAATAACAAACATAGGTTCAGAGATGACAAAGCTTGTTTTACCAGGACGTCGGAGTTCTATGACAAAGTAACAGATGTGAGATACAGGGATGCAAGAAGGCATCTGCTACTGCGCCTCACAATAGGCTGAAGCAAAAACTCAAGATGCAGGCAGGAATAACAGGGAATGTACTCCAGCGGATCAAAGAGTGCTTTAAGGGAAGGAAGCAAAGATTGTCAGGAAAGTGGCGTCAAAATGGGGAAGAGTAACAAACGGGGTTCCTCGAATATTGGTATTAGGACCAGCACTGTTTCTGATTTCTGTGAATGACATACCAGATGGGACTGAATCAGACGTACTCACTGTGTGTTGATGATGTAACATTAATGAGAATAAACGCAGATGAGGACAGGGAAAGGCTACAAATGGACCTGGACAAACTACAAGATTGGTCAGAGAAGTGGCTACTTGATTTCAATTCCAGCAAATGTGAAGCTATAAAGATTGAGGAAGGGGCATAAAGACCTGTCACAGAGTACAGATTCGGGGATATAGGCTGCAAACCTCACTAAAACAGAAAAAACCTACGGGTGAGCACAGTGCATGGTATATCACCAAAAGCTCACATCACCTAAATAACCTCTGCAGGCAACGTTTGTCTAGCAAATCTTAGTCTTAAGGAACCTCAACAAAAAGTTATTTAAGGCCCTTTATACACCATCTTGGGGTATGCAACAACGGCACGGAACCTACATCCGAAAAAGCATGTTAATAAACACGAGGCTTGGTCAAGCGCAACGGAAAATGAGCCAAGAGGAAAGGCTAACGTAACTGAATCTAACGACATTGGAGGCAGAAGAACCAGGGGAGACAAAAACATACAAAATACTCAAAGGTAAACATAAGATAGACAGTGACAGGCTGTTTGAGGTGAAAAAGTTACTTGGGGGGCACAGTTGGAAGTTAAAACACAGTTGAGCCCCACAGATGTCAGGAAGTGTTTCTTTTGTCTCAGAGTGGTCAGGAAGTAGAACGACCTCAAAGAAATGGCGGAGACAGGCTCCATACATGGTTTCACTATTAAGTACGATAGGGACAACGAGGCTAAGAAAGAATCTGATTAGCGAGGCAGGTGTTAAGCGGGGCCAGAAGCTAAGACATAACTCTTGCAACTATGTATAGGTGAGCACACAAGGAAAAAAAAAAAGACTGGTAAATGACTGGGAGAGAGACTGAAGTGTGTACCAAACACTGGATACGTTAACAAAAAACCAGCATGATTAATCTCTTAAAGAGGACCAGGCACCACGAGCACAGCTCTCTCGTATCTACACACACCCACACGGGCATGCGCATGTGCACACGCACATACGCACACACGCACGCACATGCACACACACACACACACACACACACACACACACACACACACACACACACACACACACACACACACACACACACACACACACAGAGTATAGGCTAGGTGGCCAAAGACTGCAAACCTCACTCAAGGAGAAAGATCTTGGGGTGAGTATAACACCGAGCATGTCTCCGGAAGCACACATCAATCAGATAACTGCTGCAGCATATGGGCGCCTGGCAAACCTGAGAACAGCATTCCGATACCTTAGTAAGGAATCATTCAAGACACTGTACACCGTGTATGTCAGGCCCATACTGGAGTATGCAGCACCTGTTTGGAACCCGCACTTGATAAAGCACGTCAAGAAACTAGAGAAAGTACAAAGGTTTGCGACAAGGTTAGTTCCAGAGCTAAGGGGAATGTCCTATGAGGAAAGATTAAGGGAAATCGGCCTGACCACACTGGAGGACAGGAGGGTCAGGGGAGACATGATAACGACATATAAAATACTGCGTGGAATAGACAAGGTGGACAAAGACAGGATGTTCCAGGGAGGGGACACAGAAACAAGAGGCCACAATTGGAAGTTGAAGACACAAATGAGTCAGAGAGATAGTAGGAAGTATTTCTTCAGTCATAGAGTTGTAAGGCAGTGGAATAGCCTAGAAAATGACGTAGTGGAGGCAGGAACCATACACAGTTTTAAGACGAGGTTTGATAAAGCTCATGGAGCGGGGAGAGAGAGGGCCTAGTAGCAACCGGTGAAGAGGCGGGGCCAGGAGCTAGGACTCGACCCCTGCAACCACAAATAGGTGAGTACAAATAGGTGAGTACACACACACACGGCTAGGTGGCCAAAGACTGTAAACTTTGCTAAAGGAGAAAGATCTTGGGGTGAGTATAACACCGAGCATGTCTCCGGAGGCACACATCAACCAGATAACTGCTGCAGCACATGGGCGCCTGGCAAACCTGAGATTAGTGTTCCGATACCTAAGTAAGGGGTCTTTCAAGACACTGTACACCGTGTACGTCAGGTCCATACTGGAGTATGCAGCACCAGTTTGGAACCCACACCGGGTCAAGCACGTTAATTAGAGAAAGTGCGAAAGTTTGCGATAAGGTTAGTTCCAGAGCTAAAGGGAATGTTCTATGAAGAAAGGTTAAGAGAAATCGGCCTAACGACACTGGAGGACAGGAGGGATAGAGGAGACATGATAACTATATACAAAATACTGCGTGGAATAGGCAAGGTGGACAGAGACAGGATGTTCCAGAGAGGGGATACTGAAACAAGGGGTCACAATTGGAAGCTGAAGACTCATACAAGTCACAGGGATGTTAGGAAGTATTTCTTCATTCATAGGGTTGTCAGGAAGTGGAATAGTCTAGCAAGTGATGTGGTGGAGGCAGGAATCATACACAGCTTTAAGACGAGGTATGACAAAGCTCACGGAGCAGAGAGAGAGGACCTAGTAGCGATCAGTGAAGAGCCGTGGCCAGGAGCTGAGTCTCGACTCCAGCAACCACAATTAGGTGAGTACACACACGCACGCATGCACACGCGCGCGTGCGTGGCACGCACAAACAAGCTTCTCGAGTTCAACTCAAGCAAATGAGAACTGACGAGTTTTATAAAGAGATAACAGACCGAAGTGTGGGAATATTTATACCAGCTTCTTGTAACTGTGGGTATATATACCAGCTTCGTGTAACTGTGGGTATATATATACCAGCTTCGTGTAACTGTGGGTATATATATACCAGCTTCGTGTAACTGTGGGTATATTTATACCAGCTTCGTGTAACTGTGGGTATATTTATACCAGCTTCGTGTAACTGTGGGTATATTTATACCAGCTTCGTGTAACTGTGGGTATATATATACCAGCTTCGTGTAACTGTGGGTATATTTATACCAGCTTCGTGTAACTGTGGGTATATTTATACCAGCTTCGTGTAACTGTGGGTATATATATACCAGCTTCGTGTAACTGTGGGTATATTTATACCAGCTTCGTGTAACTGTGGGTATATATATACCAGCTTCGTGTAACTGTGGGTATATTTATACCAGCTTCGTGTAACTGTGGGTATATTTATACCAGCTTCGTGTAACTGTGGGTATATATATACCAGCTTCGTGTAACTGTGGGTATATTTATACCAGCTTCTTGTAACTGTGGGTATATATATACCAGCTTCTTGTAACTGTGGGAATATTTATACCAGCTTCTTGTAACTGTGGGTATATATATACCAGCTTCGTGTAACTGTGGGTATATATATACCAGCTTCGTGTAACTGTGGGTATATATATACCAGCTTCGTGTAACTGTGGGTATATATATACCAGCTTCGTGTAACTGTGGGTATATATATACCAGCTTCGTGTAACTGTGGGTATATATATACCAGCTTCGTGTAACTGTGGGTATATTTATACCAGCTTCATGTAGCTGTGGGTATATTTATACCAGCTTCGTGTAACTGTGGGTATATTTATACCAGCTTCGTGTAACTGTCCCATATAGCCATCACAACCTGGCTGATCAAGCACTTAAAACAGGCAGTGCTCCAGTTCCTTCAACAAAATTTGAACCCTTGTTCTAACAATATTTCTGATGTTTGTTGGTTGACGGCTGAAGCACTGTAGTGCACGAATGATGACAATGTTCTCTTACTGTGCTAATATTATACTTGTTTTTATACTGAGTGTACTCGACATTATTGGCGTGGCCGTCATTCCAGTACTTTTGGCAGTGTGCAGGTTGGGAGGCTGACCTTCTAGTACCAGTGGTTACCTTCTTTTCTCCGCTGCACACAGTAAATGACCATGAAGAATGCTTATGCTCTGATCATTATCATGAAGAATGTTGATGTTCTATACAGGACATTAACATTTCCATCCATCTCTGTCAAGGTTGGCATAATTACCCATTTTTTTTGGAAAAAAATCCATCTAGGTACTATACCCTCAGAATCTACTACCCAACACTCACCAGTAACTACGACTTCATCATTCCACTCTCCTACTTTCACTACTGGCGACATTCTCAACACCCTACAGAAAGTCTCCCAGCTCAGGTTGATCGATCTCAACACTTCGTATGCGACCCATCCCGTGAGATAGCATTTGACAGGAAAAAGATAGTTAGCCTTAGTTCCTATTGTGTAATTATCATTCAGAATAGCGTAGCTGCAAACTAGTGATGCAAGCAACTTTGCTAAGCAAAAAGCTATCACTGCCCCACCCCCTCTCTTCTTCCAACCCTTTTCATTGTCCCCTACCCTCCACTCCCTCATATGCGCTCTCCCCTCCCCTCCACTCCCTCATATGCGCTCTCCCCTCCCCACCACACATCACATCGTGAGCCTTCATGATGCTTGCTGGGTCCTGGGTGGGTTTAACCGGCCCGGGCAGGCAACTGTTATCGAAAGATTGTGGTGAGGGTGGGTAATGTTGGTGAGTGTAGGTAATGTTGGTGAGGGTGGGTAATGCTAGTAATAGTGGGTAACGTGGGTGAGGGTGGGTAATGTGGGTCGGGCCAGACGTGACTATAAAATGCACCTCGAGACGCCTATAAAGATGGTGGGTTATACGCAGCCATGATGAATACGTAAATATCAATCTGGCACTGCCAGCACAGCCCAGAGCCCTGCCCTGGCCTGCATGGGCATGGACAGAGCAGGGCAGGGAGGGGAGGGGTAGCGGGTTGGATGGAGGGAGAGATAGACAAGAGACAAGTAAAAGATAGGGGAGAGTGAAGGAGAAAAAATGGGAAAGCGGGAACAGGAGAAAGAGAGATGAGATGTGGGAAATGGTAGGAAGAGGAAATTATAAGCAACAAGGTTGCTTCACCATTATGAAATAAAAACTCACTCGCTTACATGCTAACCTCTCAAAGACATACACCACCATCCAAATGAGTTCAAGAGCGAGACTCGAAACGATGCCGACATCACCGGTCTGTACGACGTAATCCGATGGCTTCGAAGAAGCCATTGATACTATGCCCATGCAGTCTGCTCCACGCTCAGACTCAAAGAACCCCATATTCATCAAGAACTCCAAAGAGCCACAATCTCGAGCCTTGATTATGGAGAAAAAGCCTGGAAAAAAAGCCACCCACAGCCATTATACAGCCCCACTCCACAAAGGTGGCGGTAAAGCAACTGTAAAAACACTGTAAACCAACAAAGCTAACATCAAACATCATCAAAATCTTTGGTAGGATTCTAAGCAGCAAGACTGACACATGTGGAATCAAACAATTGCTCAACACAGGACAACATGGGGGTTTAAGCCGGTCTCTTCCACCTTTCGTAACAGACGGATCATTATGACATGGTCTTGGATGCACTTCACCAGCATCAAGGTTCCTTCCACCTGTGAGTGAGTCCGCCGTACAACACACAGGATATAGCAGCCTTCGTCTCCGCCTCCGGCAGTTCATTACCGTGCAGTGACGTGGCCAGACACCCACAAGTACTGTAATCCACGTCCCTGTGTCGCGCCTCGAGACCCTCAGCCACTCCTGTATCTTGTGCTGCAAGGAGGGGAAGAGGAGGAAGAAGAGGGAGGGAGAGCAGATGGGAGAGTGAGGGGAGTTAAAACTATAAGGCGAGAGAGAGAGAGAGAGAGAGAGCAGAAGCGCCCGCCTGCCTGCTTATATCGGTTTCTTATCACTCACGTGGTTACCACACGCTGCGTTCCCACGCTGTGTGAAGTGTAAGCAGATGCATGAGATATACCTGGGGCAAAGCCGCTCCTCGGCCGGGGGAGAGGGTGGGGGAGAGGCACGGGGAAGGGGAGGAGGGGCGGGGGGTGGGGGGCTGAGGGTTCAGGTGGAGGTAGGGAGATGATGGGGTGCATGGGGAGGGGGTGAGGGGAGGCAGGATGAGGGGAGAGGATGACCGGGAGAGCTTTAGAAAGCAAAGGAGGGGAAGAGGGAGGGCTTAAGGAAGGCGGGGAAGAGGAGGGGGTGAGGGGAGGAACACAGAAAGGAGGGGATTAGCAAGAAAGGGGGAGACAGGAGGGAGAGGAGAAGGAAGGAAGGAGAAATAAGTAAAGGGAGAAGAGATTAGGAAGGAGAGGTGGAAGGAAGAGAAAGGAGGAAAATGAGGAAGGGTGAAGAGGAAGTGAGAATGTCAAAAATGAGGGAGCAGGAGAAGACAGGGAAGGAAAGAGAAAATAAAAGATAAGAGGAGATGAAGCAACAGAATACAGGAGGATTAAATAGGAGGTGGGAAGAGAAAAATGTAGAGTGACGAGAAAAAAATTTAGGGTGGGAAGGTTAAATGTAGGAGATGAGAGATGTAGGAGAAGGAAGCGAGGAAGAAGAAGAAGAGAAGGAAGGAGACGAGAGGAAAAGGGAAGGGGGTGTTAAGGAGGTAAGGTTTTAGGACAGTATTGTTGTAGAAGGGGTTGTGAGGGCTAAGCGGGACTGGTTAAGGTAGCAGTGGATGCTGTGTCTCCACTCTGAGTGTATCAGTGGATGCTCAGTGACGATCTTCAGATGTGTCTTCAGATTTTGCAAAAGCTAACATATTCAGCCAGTCTCGCGTTGGTACACTAATTAAAGTTACTGTATTTCTTAATTTGCAAACACTCGTCTTGATAATAATCGATTTTTTTTAAACATGATTAAATACCCCGATCTTATTAATCAGCAGAGTGTTGACCTGAAATTAAAACGAAATATAAACAATGAAGCATTCTACAGGTTGCAGGATGCTCTACCAGGTTTTTTTTCCTAATTACGGAAGCATTCTGGTAATACAATCAACATTCATCACGAGATTTTCCAAGGACATCTGTTTGAAAAGTACATTTCGTTTTATCAAAGATATTTGAATTCAGGATTCCAAGGACGTGTGGCTCAGCTCCAGACATATTGCCAGAACGATGGTAGACGTTATAAGAAATAAACCGGACAACTATCTCTTACAAGTGCCTGATCAGTTGGATTGTGATGGCTATGTGGGTTTGCGTGCCGCTAGCACTTGTAGTCCGGTAGATGTGTGAATGATCGAGAACTCTGTGATAAAAGAATGAAACTGGGTGGATGTGATTTACTGACTATACTCTCTTGTTACTAACAAACCAGGTTAGGAGAGGCACTAACAACACTATATTAACATACCCAGCTATCACCTACACTTTACAGTGTATCTACATAACGTGAAATTTCATAACATACATTAAGAGAGAGAGAGGGGAGGGGCAGAGAGAGAGAGAGAGAGAGAGAGAGAGAGAGAGAGAGAGAGAGAGAGACAGAGAGAGAGAGAGATAAGGAGGAAAAGTTGGGGCGTGGCAGTGTATCATGAACAAGATTGTCTTTAATTTTTTCTTACCACACACCTATCCTCTATTTTAATTAATTTCCACAGTATCCCTTCTATCCTCCCTCTCTCATATATCTAACTTCCCATATCCACAGTTTCTCCTCCAACCATTTACCCTACTTCTAGCTACCCTACCTCCATCTTCTCTACCTTCACCCATCTACCCTACCTCCATTTATCTACTCTATTTCCTTCCATCTATTTTATTTCCATCCATCTGTCCTACTTCCATCCATCTACCCTACATCCAATCATCTATTCTACCTTCTCCAACTATCTTGCCTCTACATATCTAACTCTACCTAGATTCATCTATCCTACCTCCTTCCATCTACTTTACCTTCATCTACCCTACCCCCCTCCATCCTACGTCTTTTACATATCCTATCTCAATTTGTCCATCCTACTCCTCCCTCCACTTACCCTACCCTCATCCCTCTATCCTACCTCCTTTACATATCCTGCCTCCTTCATTTATCCATTCTACACTCCCATTCACTCATCCTATCTATGCCATCTATTTTACGTATTCCTACCATCTTCTTTATCCACTACTCTCCTGCCTCGCTTCACCTTCCCCCTCCCCAAGCTTACAAAATTAACGTTTGCTTCCAAATAAGCTTTTAAAACTTGAGCCGCTCTCCAAGTTCTTATCTGAAATTACCAAAGCTTAATGCCTGATAATGGGACTCTCCTTTGACTTATTTGCCAAAGTTTGCAAAGTTTTGAAACTTGTGAAAAGAACTCGGCTTCCCGACAATGTGGAAAATCTTTGGCAATTTTTTAAATAATTGTTGTTGTTATTGCTGTTGGTCTTGCTGTTGCTGTTGCTGTTGTTGTTGCTGTTGCTGCTGCTGTTGCTGTTGCTGCTGCTGTTGCTGTTGTTGCTGCTACTGTTGCTTTTCTGCTTTTGATTTTGCTGTTTCTGTTAGTGCCGTTGCTGCTGTGAGGTGAGAAAGAGAAGTAGCAGGGAAAAATAAAAGAGTGAGGACTTAGAAGAAAATTGGAATGAAGAGGACGAGAAAGGATATAGAAGGGAAGACGAAGGGTGAGTGAGAGAGAAGCGAGTGTTCTATAAAGCGACTGGTGAACGAACAACACTAATAAAACATCTCTGCAAAGCCTGCGATAACCTTAAAATATAAAACAACATAACACATGTTTAAGCAATTTATTTTTTGTGCAGACTCGACATGAAAGGAGAGCTACACCTGCGAATCACCTGGCGCACAACTGGACCAAGTGCTACACATGGCAAAGGTTTGTAACAATAGAATTTTTGTTAAAGGACATTTCAATGGGTGATGTACATCTCCTCCGCACCGTCTACGAAGATGTTACCACGCAAAATACATTTACAAAACTGTTTACAATTAGCAGACGAAATAGGTAGAGGAAGAATGAAGAAGGTAAGCCTATATTGTCTCAAAGTGTGTGTAAACTTGGTGATAATACTCCAGGTGTTGACCAACTGTTTCTCGGGTATTAAATGTGAGAGAGTATATAGGTGACAACATTAAAGGTGTCGATAAGATGTGTCTCAGGTAGTAACTGTGAGAGTGTATACAGGTGACAACATTAAAGGTGTCGACAAAAGGATGACTGGGTAGTGTCAGCATCTTAAATGAACTAGATGAGTAAGTGATGTTACAAAACAGAGATGCAGTTACTCACCATTTACAGGTCACTGTAAAATTTGCAATGAAAGCAGTGTTTATCTTGGTGTTGTCAAACACCAGTGTGTTGTTAATGTCTGAACACCTTGTTCAGGCCAACATGTTAACTTGTGAACATCTTGTTCAGCAACAGCTCGAGGTCGTCCTGGACAGACTCACAACAGCTCGAGGTCGTCCTGGACAGACTCACAAAACATTGGTCGCTCTTCTGATGTTTTGTTTTTTACTGATTTTTTTTTCTGGTAGAACTAAAGACTGATAAAATATTTTGTTCTAAATACCGTATAAATAATACCAAGCAATTCAGTATATTGAATAAAAAAAAATTATTTTTAATCAACACTGCTTTATTTAAAACTTTATATTCAGAATTAATAAAATAATTGATTACTTTTATTAATCCTCAGTATTCCCTTAATTAATGGAAAATCTATTTAAAAAAGTGTAGTAGAATTCAAAGTCTATTGTTCAAAATAAACCACGAACATAAAAGTCGTGTAAGTCTATTTAAGTGTGAACATTTCTTAAGTTTAAAATAACTACGCTGACGATTATCTTACAAAAGACTGTTGTATTAAACTATTAAACCAGACGAGTTATACTGGGCACATTAGAACGTGACAAGTCCAAATTGAAAATCGCCGAAATTAAAACTGTCAATATGAAAAACTGCTGAAGTGAAAATGAATTGAAAACTGGAGACTCGAAAACTGTCGAACTGAAATCGAGTTTAAATGACTGCCATTTTCAGCGGGGCGGGGAAGGAGAGGAAGGGCGGGGGTGAGAGCAGAGGGCCACCCAGACGCTGTCTAATATATATCAGACTTTATGAGGACAATGACTGCACTGTCGGGAAGTTAAAAAGAAAATATGCTAACGATATGAAATTGAATGTCACTGAACAGAGAGTGATATGTGTTGTCAATGAGGTGAGCATCATTGAAAGAGGCCGCTCTCCATGTACAAGACGAGTCCTTCACACTGTGTGTGTTAGTTACCATTTTGTCCTAGGCACATGTTGATAAGACGCTAGACCTGTTGTATATGCATGCGTGCGTGCGTTCGTGTGCGTGTGTGCGTGTGCGTGTGTGTGTGATAACTGTTGCTCTCACTGACCTTCACATCACTGCTACAGTGACCAGAGGAACTACAGAGTAGTGGCCAACACTGACGTATGATGACCACAACTGTTTTAGTCTTCGGGAGAAATTTGGTGAATATACTGAGCAAATTTTGCGAAATGAACTGCGGCCGCAGCTGGAGGAATCCATTCCCCTATCCTCATAGCTTTCAATCTCCCTTCCCTCGCCTCCTAGCCTCCACCTGCACTCTTGCACGACCCGGTTATAAGATAGTTCCACTCTTGCACGACCCGGTTATAAAGGAGGTCCACTTTTATGCGACCCGGAAATAAGACAGGTCCGCTCCTATGCGACCCGGCAATAAAACAGGTCCAGTCTTGTGCGAACGGTAATAAGTAAAGTTCACTCTTGGGCGACCCGGCAATAAGACAGGTTCACTCTTATGTGACCTGGCAATAAGACAGGTCCACTCTTGCGCGACCCGGCAATAAGACACCTCTACTCTTGCGCGACCCGGCAATAAGAGAGACAGTAAATACAGCCAAGAGTGGTTCTCTTGAGCGTCTTGTGTGCTCGCTCGCCTTCCTCAGCCACTGATGTCCACAGCAACACTAAAGACAACCAAGAAATACAGTGATGAAAACTGCAGTAAGGCACATAAGACAGTGGTGGTGAAGGAAGACGAAAAGGAATGAAATCACAATGTGGGGTAAAGAGGAAGAAGTGAGGAAGAAGCAAGGGAATGGAGCGAGGGGGGGATGATGCAAGAGAAGGGTAAAACAAGGAGAGAAGCAGTGATGTGATGGAACAAGGAGAGAAGCAGTGATACGATTAAGCAAGGAGAGAAGTAGTGATATGATGGAGCAGGAAGAGATGCAGTGACGTGATAGAGGGGAGAGAAGCAGTGATGTTATAGGGCAGGGAGGGAAGCAGTGATGTTATAGAGCAGGGAGAGAAGCAGGGATGTTATAGAGCAGGGAGGGAAGCAGTGATGTGATAGAGCAAGGAGGGAAGCAGTGATGTGATAGAGCAGGGAGTGAAGCAGTGATGTGATAGAGCAGGGAGAGAAACAGTTGAAACAATGACTAATGTCACTCCTAGCAGGATATCAAGTAATGGAGAAAGAGAAAACAGTGGAGCAGGAGGAGCTGCACTGCTAATCAGCAACCTACTGGTAAAGTTTTCAAGAGGTGAGAGAAACAATGGACAACTAGTCAAATAACTGCGTGGTGGGCACAATCATGACTGGGATACCCAAAGTAGTAGTAGCAGTGATCTACAACCCCTACACACACACAAATTAAAAAGAATTCACAAGAACATCCCAATGATAAATGAATTCATTCATATTAACAAAATCATTCACATAATATAGACAAAAGTTATATCACTAAAATACAATATTACTATAAAAGATTAACTAAGTCATTGCAAAGTCTGTGTCCAGTTATATGTACCACTGTCATTAAGAATCCTTAAGATGCATAAATAAAAAGCAGAAATCTCCGCAAGTAGGTTACCACCACTGAGATGATTGTGAGGTATCCTTAACTAACAAGAGAATCGTCTCATACTGACGAGCCCTGCTTGGCCAAACAGAGTACAACTTGTTGTTTATCTTCAGGACTAATCTGGCTCACTACTTCTTAAGGATATATACTGACTAATGTGTCGTAGTAAGTAAATGAAGGAAAAGACTGCAAGAGTACTCATCATAAGCAACCTTCGCTTCAGTATCCCCTTGTTTATTACCTGCGACCTCAACATGGCCCGAACACAAGCACAATTCTACGTCATTAAGCTGGGTGTGGAGACTTACGTTTGATCATACTGGATACAGAGAGGAAGAATGTGTTTGGGAGATGTAAAAATGTGAGTCACCAGAGAACACAGATAACAAGAGACGCATGGAAGGAGGAGGCATACCTGGAGGGTTGTGGAGAAGCAGGGAAGAAAGGGCAAGGGATACACAATGAAGGAAAATTAACAAGGAGTACAAAAGTTGAGAGAGAGAGAGAGAGAGAGAGAGAGAGAGAGAGAGAGAGAGAGAGAGAGAGAGAGAGAGAGAGAGAGAGAGAGAGAGAGAGAGAGAATGATGAGAGTAAGCAATTGATAATGAATTTGACGTAGTGAGCAAGGGAAAAGGTAAATAAAAGACGAAGTTATGGTCTATAAAAACTTTATATTATTTCCCGAGAAATGCCACAATAGTTTTACTCAGTAGGTTGCGCCACTTTCGCTGAGGCCAATACAAAACAGCAGAAAGTTCACTTGCTGCCCTACACTTCCCTTGGATCACACTGCTAGCATGCAAAAGCGGGCGAGGGGATTTTCAATGGCATAATGAAAAGCGTGCAAGGAGATTTAATAGAAAAATAGGATGTAGAGCTTACACTTAACACTTCCGGATGTTGCTGTTCCTGTGTTACTGGCGCTGTTGCTGTTTTGTTGTTGGCGCTTCTGCTGTTGCTGCTACTGCTGCTGTTACTACTTTTGTTGCCTCTGCTTTTGCTGCTACTGTCTCTGCTGCTGTTGCCGTTCCTGCGGCTTCTCATGCTACTACTACTGTTACCACTACTACTATATCGCTATAAAATACCTGCTTTTGTTAATATTCCCTACACCTTTATACTCTTAATGTGTTTAACTCTCCCGAGATGCAAATTTCTAGCAGTTTCAGCCCGGTACTCAAAGAGTCCACCAGCGGGACCGAACCAGCACTAGGAACACCACTACCATAAAAACAAGTACCTGCCAACTAGATTCCGAGATCCAACACAGCCGGGCTATGGTACCTACGGAAGACTTCCCTGTACCAAGACACCCTGGTGCTGTGTCACACAAATATCACAATGATGGTACACAATCATTGTGATATGAATAAGATCGTGTGGAACAGGAGAAAATCTCCTGCACCTCTTTTGCTAAACAACTGCTTAGCATGACCTGTGATACTCACGTGAACTGCCTGAGGCCAGTACCAACAGTGTGACTGATTAATTAACCTGGTCTGGGATCGAGTCGCGGAGGCAATGCCTCCTGAACTATCTACAGGTAATCTATCGGATACAAGTGGCGTACTGTTGACAATAAGAAAAAAAAAAACATTTTTAACATTTTACAACGTGGTAAAACTTTACCACGTTGTAGCTTTATAAAGCTTCAAACAGGGCGAAACCTCATCATCTCGATATAAGCTTGTTCTACAACGTTTTTTCTTTCACAATCAATTCAGTGTTTAGAGTAAGACTGTGGGAGGTAGTGCGTCTGGTCAGTGGTGGGGAGACACACTACCTCAATCCGAGAGTGCACTTTATCAGTATATTAGAAAAATACAGTTCTGAACGTAACGTCGCTATCAAGGTTTCCCCAGCAAACAGTGTTTTTCTCACTACCTGTCGTCTCATCCTATTGTTTATGTCGTCCGGCCGAGATTTATGTTCGGCTAGTTTAGGTGGAAGTAGAAGACAGACAAAATCAGCTAGAGAATATAACAGGAAGAAAGAGCAAGGAAGAGCGAGGAAGAATGAGTAAGGTGATAGAAAGTGAGCAGAAGAGAGCAAGGCTCAGGGAAACCGAGAGAAAAAAAAAAAGACGAAGAAAAAGTGGGGAGAGAGAGAAGATAAAATGAGAAGAGAGGTATATACAGAGGTAGAGAGAAGCAGTGACAGGTAAGAGGAGGCTGGAGAGAGTAGAGAGATGAGGCTGGAGAGAATAAAGAGGGAGACTACAGGGAAAGAGAGGGTGAGAAAGAGACAGCATAGGAAGAGAGAGGGAGACGCAGAGGAGAGAGAGAGCGCAGACACATAATGGAATTTCTCATATCTGGAATAGAGCCTTAAACAAGACTTTTATGAGTGGCAACTGGCAAGGATCTGGTGGAGACTTAACAAAGCGCCTGGCCGACTTTCAATTACCTTCCTCGACCACTTCCGAGCCGGCATCCACTTTAATAAAACTCTCCGCCACAGTCCAGACTCACAAATTAAATCCAAAATCAATTATACGTGGAAGGGAACAGAAGGAATTGTACCCGAGAGGGAGTGAGGGAAAGAGAGCTAGAGAGGGAGTGAGAGAGAGAAATAGAGAGAGAGAGAGAGTTTTACAGTCGTGGATGCTCCAGAATTTGGCCAGGTTTCAAGAGGCACTTTTGATATTTCTTCAGAGAGATTAAAGAACACATTTACAAATACCGTCAACGATCCTGCTTGATTTAGTTATTTTAAACGTGTTTGAAGGTATTTATTAAGACCTGATATAAGACTACATTCGCTTAACTGGAAAAAAGATAACTATCATAAGTGTTCGTGCTTGGGTGCGTGAGTACTTGGATGCGTGCAAGTGCGAGAATATTTGCATGTGTGCAAGAGAGAATGTTTTATTTCCTATTTGTAATTACTTAACTGTAAGAGAAGCAGTAGAGCTACGCTCGAGGTACATAATCTTCAGTGTTAAATCAAATCCTATTTTTAAGGTTACCTCTTCCATCGCGTTATAATATTTTTCGTGTTCTTTCCGCACAGCTTTCTAATTGTAAGAGTAAGAATACAAATGTATTCTCCCTGTAGATGAAGCTCAAGAATTATCTTTATACTTATTTTCTCGAATTCTTTAATAATAATTTGTATAATTATCATCACTTCTTTTTTTACAACCATACAGCCGAGAGCATTTTCAGTGTTTTTAACTTTCGTAAAATTTGCTACAATATATCGAATCTCTCATTTCATGAAGGGGAGCAGTGGAGTAACCATGTGACACTATCCCCAAGAAGTACTTACGGTGTTGGCATCTCTGTTTAAAAGTGGGTTGACTAGATGGGGCTGATCACATTATAGTCTCTACAGGAGAGTCGGTATAATGGGTTTGCAGTTGCAAGGACACCACCAGTTTAGTCTCGTTCCATAGTCTGTCTCTGACTATTTGTGCCAGCGGGCTGCTGAGAGAAACATCTTGGTTGAATACCCAACCAATGTGCGAGATACCTCTTTGTATAATAAAAGTTCACTACAAATTATGTTGCATATTTTGTAATACTGCAAACAGGAATCAACAATTTTTTTTATATAGACCTGTTGACTTAAGATTCTTTTATCGTGTGAGATCATACCCTCATTAATCAGCTGACGTATGGGAAGGTCATGAACCCTAATAGGTTTGTGTGGGACCCCTCTATCCGGGCTGGACTTTGTTGCTGCTTTGATTACGAGGAAGGAGGAATACACGCAGAAGAGGTAGATCTGTGGTGGACCTATTATGCTGCAATTTTCAGCTAGTTAATTAATCCAAAAATAATAGAATATTTGTGTACTGTAATACTGAAGTATTGTGGCCTCATATTCTCAGTAGATTACTTTGGTTTTAAACTATACCTTTAATACCTCATTTAATCTGATCCTCAACCTCGTCTCCACATTTATTTATAAAAGTTGTAGTAATATGTTCCATATTCCGGGTTACATAGTGTGTGCTTACTTAATCTGTATATATGTTATTCCAGTACACTGTTTTTTACCTGTTGGGAAAAAATAGTGACAGAAAAGAATGCAGTGAGGGGAAATATGAAGAGTGGATTTATTAGCCAGAGTACAGTATGTGGCTAATTAATAAGTAGTGATTTACTAATGCAGACCAGAAGCAGTGAGTCTTGCCAAACCACTTCCGACATCAACAGGGAAGACTGGCCACCATTGTGCACAGCGAGGGTTAAAAGAACAAAAAACTCTCAACTGGTCAGAGGTATATCATTGGTGTCTAACTCCAATGACCATATTTTGTGCCAAATTTAACGTAGGCCTCAACATTCCTTTATTAAGTCATCTTCTATTTGTCAAGTTTGATATGGTCAGCAAACAATGATATGTATGGGTCTACCCACTCGGGTAAGAGGCTTTAATACCTCGAAGAAATCGTGGATTCTAACACAGACCCTTGAAGGACCTCCACCACTCTTCTTGCCCAGTTTCATAATACCTCTGACGACTATTTCCATGTATGATAAACCTTATCTGGGACAGGACCGCGGGGGCGTTGACCCCCGGAAATGTCCGTCAGGTATCCTTTAGTTATCATGGTAAATAAACCAGATTCTCTTCAAATATTAATTAAGCCAATTAAGGATACTTTAATCCCTGAAATAAGAGTTAATTTCAATTTTGAATGCATATACCCATACACACCTCTCGGTATGTATTCCCAGAGGCATACACATCACTCGGTATGTACACCCAGATGTACACACAGCTCTTCTGCTGCTGCTCATGGATGAGGTGGTTGAGGTACTGTATCTAACGCCTTTACTCACCGCCACACACGCTCGTGCAAGCGCAAGAACAGTCACACACACTCGTGCAGGCGCGACAGCACCTACACGAGTGTGTAGGTGCTATCACGCACAATAGAACAGCCACAAATACCTGCTCGTGCACGCGCGATAGAACAGCCACACATACCTGCTCGTGCACGCGCGATAGAACAGCCACACATACCTGCTCGTGCACGCGCGATAGAACAGCCACACATACCTGCTCGTGCAGGTGCGATAGAACAGCCACAACCTGCTCGTGCACGCGCGATAAAACACGCGACACACACACACACACACACACACACACACACACACACACACACACACACACACACACACGCACACAAACCCGCTCGAGCACGCGCAAGCACACAAGCAAGCGCACGTACCCTCCCCCCCATCTTATCCCCGTCCCACCCACATTCCCCCAACACAATTTCATGACGAAACAAAGACAATTTCTTGACAATGGAACCGGCGTCTGAGTAAATTGGAATTCCAAAAACTATTTTACGGTTGATTAAAATGTAATGAAAGTTTTACTGGAATCTTTACATATTCTTGACTTGTTTATATAATATCACCTTAACTAGTCTCATGTGAATATTTCTCAGACTACCGTGTGTCTACACCAGGTGGAGACTACCGTGTGTCTACACCAGGTGAAGACTCCAGTGTCTACACCAGGTGAAGACTACCGTGTGTCTACACCAGGTGGAGACTACCATGTGTCTACACCAGGTGAAGACTCCAGTGTGTCTACACCAGGTGGAGACTACCGTGTGTCTACACCAGGTGGAGACTGTGTGTCTACACCAGGTGGAGACTACTGTGTGTCTACACCAGGTGAAGACTCCAGTGTGTCTACACCAGGTGGAGACTACCGTGTGTCTACACCAGGTGAAGACTCCAGTGTCTACACCAGGTGGAGACTACCGTGTGTCTACATCGGGTGGAGACTACCGTGTGTCTACACCAGGTGGAGACTCCAGTGTGTCTACAGCAAGTGGAGACTACTGTGTGTCTACACCAGGTGAAGACTCCAGTGTGTCTACACCAGGTGGAGACTACCGTGTGTCTACACCGGGTGGAGACTACCGTGTGTCTACACCAGGTGGAGACTACCGTGTGTCTACACCAGGTGAAGACTGTGTGTCTACACCAGGTGGAGACTACCGTGTGTCTACACCAGGTGGAGACTACCGTGTGTCTACACCAGGTGAAGACTCCAGTGTGTCTACACCGGGTGGAGACTACCGTGTGTCTACACCAGGTGAAGACTCCAGTGTGTCTACACCAGGTGGAGACTACTGTGCGTCTACACCAGGTGGAGACTACCGTGTGTCTACACCAGGTGGAGACTACCGTGTGTCTACACCAGGTGAAGACTACCGTGTGTCTACACCAGGTGGAGACTACCGTGTGTCTACACCAGGTGGAGACTACTGTGTGTCTACACCAGGTGAAGACTACTGTGTGTCTACACCAGGTGGAGACTACTGTGTGTCTACACCAGGTGGGGACTACCGTGTGTCTACACCAGGTGAAGACTCCAGTGTGTCTACACCAGGTGGAGACTACCGTCTACACCAATTGGAGACTACCGTGTGTCTACACCAGGTGGAGACTACCGTGTGTCTACACCAGGTGAAGACTCCAGTGTGTCTACACCAGGTGGAGACTACCGTCTACACCAATTGGAGACTACCGTGTGTCTACACCAGGTGGAGACTACCGTGTGTCTACACCAGGTGGAGACTACCGTCTACACCAGGTGAAAACTCCAGTGTGTCTACACCAGGTGGAGACTCCAGTGTGTCTACACCAGGTGGAGACTCCAGTGTGTCTTCACCAGGTGGAGACTACCGTGTGTCTACACCAGGTGGAGACTACCGTGTGTCTACACCAGGTGGAGACTACCGTGTGTCTACACCAGGTGGAGACTACCGTGTGTCTACACCAGATGGAGACTACCGTGTGTCTACACCAGGTGGATACTACCGTGTGTCTACACCAGGTGGATACTACCGTGTGTCTACACCAGGTGGATACTACCGTGTGTCTACACCAGGTGGAGACTACCGTGTGTCTACACCAGGTGGAGACTACCGTGTGTCTACACCAGGTGGAGACTACCGTGTGTCTACACCAGGTGGAGACTACCGTGTGTCTACACCAGGTGGAGACTACCGTGTGTCTACACCAGGTGGAGACTACCGTGTGTCTACACCAGGTGGAGACTACCGTGTGTCTACACCAGGTGGAGACTACCGTGTGTCTACACCAGGTGGAGACTACCGTGTGTCTAAACCAGGTGGAGACTACCGTGTGTCTAAACCAGGTGGAGACTACCGTGTGTCTAAACCAGGTGGAGACTACCGTGTGTCTAAACCAGGTGGAGACTACCGTGTGTCTAAACCAGGTGGAGACTACCGTGTGTCTACACCAGGTGGAGACTACCGTGTGTCTACACCAGGTGGAGACTACCGTGTGTCTACACCAGGTGGAGACTACCGTGTGTCTACACCAGGTGGAGACTACCGTGTGTCTACACCAGGTGAAGACTACCGTGTGTCTACACCAGGTGGAGACTACCGTGTGTCTACACCAGGTGGAGACTACCGTGTGTCTACACCAGGTGGAGACTACCGTGTGTCTACACCAGGTGGAGACTCCAGTGTGTCTACACCAGGTGAAGACTCCAGTGTGTCTACACCAGGTGGAGACTCCAGTGTGTCTACACCAGGTGGAGACTCCAGTGTGTCTACACCAGGTGGAGACTCCAGTGTGTCTACACCAGGTGGAGACTCCAGTGTGTCTACACCAGGTGGAGACTCCAGTGTGTCTACACCAGGTGGAGACTCCAGTGTGTCTACACCAGGTGGAGACTCCAGTGTGTCTACACCAGGTGGAGACTCCAGTGTGTCTACACCAGGTGGAGACTCCAGTGTGTCTACACCAGGTGGAGACTCCAGTGTGTCTACACCAGGTGGAGACTCCAGTGTGTCTACACCAGGTGGAGACTCCAGTGTGTCTACACCAGGTGGAGACTCCAGTGTCTACACCAGGTGGAGACTCCAGTGTGTCTACACCAGGTGGAGACTCCAGTGTGTCTACACCAGGTGGAGACTCCAGTGTGTCTACACCAGGCGAAGAGTCCAGACCAAAATAAACAACGATTCAAGAAACTAAACAAAATATCAGCAACCAAACACCAAAAAAATGAGCCACAACCAAACAAGAACAATAACAGCAGTGGTGGGACACCCGGGCAGTGCTAAAGGAAAGTTAAGGCGTAGCTCCCGGTCTGCTTACACAGTGTCAGCAGACAGTAAATTGGTGACGACCCTCACTTTCTCTACTCTGATGGGTACTGTCCTTGTACGACCCTTTCTCTACCTTGGTGATGGGTACTGTCCTTGTACGACCCTTTTTCTACCCTGGTGATGGGTATTGTCCTTGTACGACCATCACTTTCTCTACCTTGGTGATAGGTACAGTCCGTGTACAAGCCTCACTTTCTCTACCCGGGTGATGGGTACTGGACGTTTACTACCCTCACTTTCTCTGCCCTCGGAAAGAGTAAGACTCACACTGACCATACCTTGTCTTCTTTAGTGATGGCAAAGTTTACAATACCCTCACTTCTCTTCCTCTCATGACAGCAGCATCTACTAATGCCCTCACCTTCCCCTCCTCTCATGAGGGTAACGTCCACAATACCCTCAACAGCTCTCTTAGAACTGTGTGTGTGTGTGTGTGTGTGTGTGTGTGTACTCACCTAGTTGTGGCTGCAAGGGTCAAGTCATAGCTCCTGGCCCCGCCTCTTCACTGGTCGCTGTGTGTGTGTGTGTGTGTGTGTGTGTGTGTGTGTGTGTGTGTGTGTGTGTGTGTGTGTGTGTGTGTGTGTGTGTGTGTGTGTGTAGAAAACGCTACCAAAACTAGTTTTAGTATTCACAACAGCGATATAATATCCAGGCAAGCCGTTGAGCATCGTATTTCCTTAATCATATACTAAGAACACACGCCTCCATCCCTGAAGAAGTTAAGTATGAAGGCAATCCCAACCCACCTTCAGGACGTAAGGACGAATATCCTGGGGAGAGCCAGGCGGAGGAAGAACCATAAAGTAAAGGTAAGATAGTGCCGTCTGCGAGTTACAGCTGCCAGACTCTGACCCAGGGGGCTCGCCAGGCCATCTTTCTTTCAAAAACCAAAGCAACGTTCCTTTTTATTTATCAGCCACGGAGAAATGTCGAGCCCCGCGGGGTGGCATCAGCGCGGCCGGCATTTCTCTTATTTGCGTGCGGGATAGGCCTAAGACACTACCGTGCCTCTTATTTGCGTGCGGAATAGGCCTAAGACACTACAGTGCCTCTTATTTGCGTGAGGGATAGGCCTAAGACACTGCCGTGCCTCTTATTTGCGTGCGGGATAGGCCTAAGGCACTACTGCCCCTAACTGCGTGGGATAGGCTTAATGTACTACGTGCCTCTTACATGCGTGCCAGTTTGGACGAAGTCATAGGCATGCCTATTATTTCCTTACTCGATAAAACTAAGGCATTAGCTTGCGTCTAGTTTGAGTGTGGGATAGGCCTAAGGCATTAGCGTGCATCTACTTTCCGTGTGGGATAGGCCTAAGGAATGACGACCTCCTGGTACCTCCCGTTATTTGGTTTCCAATTTCATCGGTGGCTGGTGGCCGCGTGTTAATGACCCTGGGATACTCAGCCAAGGTGAGGCTGTTCACTCAGCCACTCCTACTCCTACCTACTCCACGGAGTGCTCTTGTGCTTCTTCTAATGTTAAGCACAAACGAAATCCGCTAGCATTCTGTGCATTTCTAGCAGCAATTATATCTTACAGGACGTCTACTTTCATTCAGTACACACTTTCCTTTCCTCTCGGGAATCGCCCCAGAGACCCAGTCTCATACCAGGCCTCAGTTGGAAAGGGAATATTACAGTATTAAGAACAACTGAGAAACACAGGAAAGTGTGAACTGAATCAAAGTAGACGTCCTGTAAGATACAAATGGTGCCCGAAATGCACAGCATGCTAGTGGATTTCTTTTGTACTTAAACAACATTTTATTACATGTAAACTACATTTTGTATACTGCAGAAAGAAATGAAGCTTGTTTGTTTACACGTTCACAAGACAGCTAGGCAAGACCAGCAGTAGTTGCTGAGAATGGCAAGGCGGAGGTCAACAGTAATGCCACAGTCGCATCACTCCCTCGCACACTATTTTCTTTGATCGTTGCGAAATGGTTCAGCTGTCAAGTACCAAGGCGACTCAGCCAACAAAGTTAGTGGGAATAATAATGAAATGAAAATAGAGGCGGGCGAGGAATGGATTGGGGAGGTGGAGGGGAGAGGCGGATGTGGGAGCAGGTGCAGGGAGAGGAGAATTAAGTTGAAGCAAATGAGGAAGGGAAGATGGTGTGGAAGGGGTGAAAAAGAGGAGGAAGAGAAGAGTAAGATAATGAAGGTGAAACAAGAGGATGAGGAGGAAACGGGAGAAAAGGAAGTGAATGAAAAGATGAAAAATGTTAAAAAAAAAGTAAGAAAAAGTTCTCGAGCCGTGGGAAGAGAAGAATAGAAGATGAAAAAAGTAGGAATGTATTCACAAAGTTGGTAAAGAGTGAAACGGGAGATTAAGGTGAGAGAGAGAGATCAGATAACAAAACTACTGGATGTAAACAAAGACAACAACACTCCTGCCAGGAAGATATAAAAGACAAAACAACAACAACAACATCTAGGGAAGATGTAAATTGCGCAAAAAAAGCCATAAAATGCAAACGAGGGAGAGAGGGAAGGGGTTTCAGAGAGCTGAGGGAGACACAACGAGCAAGGGGAAGCAACAGTGACCCAGGAAGAGGGGAGAGCACACATTGACACACACACACACACACACACACACACACACACACACACACACACACACACACACATACACACACACACACACACACATGTTAGAGGCAAGAGGTGTCGTAGGAGGAGGAAGAAAACGATGATCAAGAGGTTGTAAGAGGAAGGTGGGGGGGGGGGGAAGGACAGTCTCCCAGCAATGAAACGCGACGATCACAACACTGTGCTGGGAGACGTTAAATCCATGCACACACAAGGAAACTGAGTCACAATGGGGGCGCACACTTCCCCATAATCAGCCCCTCACACCCATACCTCCCGTCACAACCATTACCCCTTACACTCATACCCCCACTCATACTCATACCCATACCAATGCACGCACACACCCCGTACCTCCTTCCCATCGACACACATACAGTGACAGGACTTGAGGATCGACCCATGAAATTACATTTAGGTTAATACACACAAAACAGGCAAAGTGTCCATTGACACGAATATCTGACAGATGAAAATTAATATACACATAAACACACACACACACACACATACACGCGCGCGCGCACACACACTCATGCGCATATACAAACGCACACATGCGCGAGAGCAAGCAAGAGTACACAAACAATTCACAATCCACTCATTCCTTTTCCAATTTTAAATTGATTCAGGAGCTCCAATAACACCACTCCTCTTATCTGCTTATTTCACACCATCCCACTCTCCTCCCTTGATTCTCTCTCTCTCTCTCTCTCACACACACACACACTACAGTTACATATTGCTGTTATTTTATAATGTTGAGTTTTCAGTATTAATCATACACAGAGGGGAGAGGGTGAAGTTGGAGCCAGATATAAACCACAGCTTTCATTTGCTATTTTTCTCAAAACCTCCTAAGTATAATTAAAAAATAAGCGCATAATCCATATGAGTCATAAAAATTAATCATCCTAAGCAAACGTCCGTTTCTTTACTGTGAACGTCGAGGTTGTGCAGTGTTCTTGGCCTCCCGTATTCTGTGGCGACATGCAAATGAACTCGCATACTTACCTGGAGGTTATTCCGGGGATCAACGCCCCCGCGGCCCGGTCCATGACCAGGCCTCCCGATGGATCAGGGCCTGATCAACTAGGCTGTTACTGCTGGCCGCACGCAGTCCGACGTACGAGCCACAGCCCGGCTGATCCGGCACTGACTTTAGGTATCTGTCCAGCTCTCTCTTGAAGGCAGCCAGGGGTTTATTGACAATTCCCCTAATGCTTGATGGGAGGCTGTTGAACAGTTTTGGGCCCCGGACACTTATGGTGTTTTCTCTTAGTGTACCAATGGCGCCCCTACTTTTTATTGGCGGCATTTTGCATCGCCTGCCCAGTCTTTTACTTTCGTAGGGAGTGATTTCTGTGTGCAGATTTGGGACCATTCCTTCCAAGATTTTCCAAGTGTAGATTATGATATATCTCTCCCTCCTGCGTTCCAACGAGTACAAGTCAAGTGCTTCCAAGCGTTCCCAGTAGTTAAGGTGCTTGACAGAACTTATACGTGCAGTAAAGGATCTCTGTACACTCTCTAGATCTGCGATTTCACCTGCTTTGTATGGAGATGTTAATGTACAGCAGTATTCCAGCCTAGAGAGAACAAGTGATTTCAAAAGGATCATCATGGGCTTGCATTAAAGCATTTAATGGTGTTATTTTTTAAAGTGGGAAAATTTGGGTAACTGACGTTAAAGTAAACAGTGTATGTAAAGAAACTGGCTAAGCAAATAATGTAACGAAACAATGTCGTTACGACAGACTATTTCCTAAATCTGCCCATACGAGAATCTGCTGGAAATGCGTTCATGGGATAACAATTAAAATGCTGGTGACTAAGTCATTTTGTGTAATAGCTGTCTTCTGGCTGTCCAAGAAGTTGGGCCAGGTATGGGGCTTTGTTTGGGTAGTTGGTTGATCAGGTTTAAAGCCTATCGACTACACAAGCGTCATTCAGGCTGCCTGCACATCTACACTACCAATCTAGGATACCTTAATCTCTCAAATAGTTATTAAAGTAAACTTTCAGTGCACACAGACTGATACACATCTATCTGTGTACATTACAGAGAAATACGCCTTTAAGAAATATAATGTACCGAAGATTAAGGTCACCAATATCTCCCCGATGTTCTGCTAAGATGACGATTTACAGTTAAACCGCCACTAATTTACCAGTTATATACCTTCACTAATAGTTATATACAAATGACTCGCTCTTCCAATTACTGGAAGAGCGAGTCAGTCTAGTGATTCCCAGGTACCTTAGAGAGTCAACCAACTAATAGTCACAACACGCACTAATACATACAGCACCAACAGGCACATATCACCAACAGACAAGTCAGACCAATGTCACCAACAAGCACATAACAACAGACAACAGTCACACACACAGCACCAATGGGTAAATGTCACCAACAGACAACAGTCAGACACAGCACCAACAGGCACCCCATCCACAGCAGACAGGACCCAGGACCCTCGGCATAACTACTCACCCAAAACTTAAATCATCCTCGAGAAAAGAGATGGGGGGGGGGGAGAAAAACAGTGTGTATATATATATATATATATATATATATATATATATATATATATATATATATATATATATATATATATATATATATATATGCAAAACAACCACTGTGAAAGAATAGAGAAATTCCAAGCGCTTTCGTGACTACTCACATTATCAAGGAACAATGGTTGTTTTGCATATTCTGAAGTCACCTGTT
>NC_091295.1:35347799-35350299 GCF_038502225.1 Cherax quadricarinatus | reverse complement strand
GTTCAGGACCCTGTACACCGTATACGTTAGGCCCATATTGGAGTATGCGGCACCAGTTTGGAACCCACACCTAGCCAAGCACGTAAAGAAACTAGAGAAAGTGCAAAGGTTTGCAACAAGACTAGTCCCAGAGCTAAGAGGTATGTCCTACGAGGAGAGGTTAAGGGAAATCAACCTGACGACACTGGAGGACAGGAGAGATAGGGAGGACATGATAACGACATACAAAATACTGAGAGGAATTGACAAGGTGGACAAAGACAGGATGTTCCAGAGATTGGACACAGTAACAAGGGGACACAGTTGGAAGCTGAAGACACAGATGAATCACAGGGATGTTAGGAAGTATTTCTTCAGCCACAGAGTAGTCAGTAAGTGGAATAGTTTGGGAAGCGATGTAGTGGAGGCAGGATCCATACATAGCTTTAAGCAGAGGTATGATAAAGCTCACGGCTCAGGGAGAGTGACCTAGTAGCGATCAGTGAAGAGGCGGGGCCAGGAGCTCGGACTCGACCCCCGCAACCTCAACTAGGTGAGTACACACACACACACACACACACACACACACACACACACACACACACACACATCCACTCACCAGCACTATTATACGCATACGGAGAGGAAACTGCACACGTACACAACCAGAAGCAGCACATGCTAACACACACACAAACACACACACACACACACACACACACACACACACACACACACACACACACACACGAACAGAGTTTAGAAGAGAAAGCGTACATCAGGCCCTGGGCAGTGGGCACTATAACACAACGGGGAAAGAAGTGAATAAACTTCTGAGTGAGCTGGATACATCAAATTCAATGGGCTCTCATGAAGTGTCACTATAGATTTTGGGAGAGCGCAGATGAACTGTCCAAACCTGAAGTCTTCAATAAGTCAATGGTAAAGGGGCAATTACCAAGGATCGGGAATACTGCAAATGTAGATTTAATATTGAAGAGCTCTAACAGACATGATGCATTAAACTCTAGACCAGCATCATTTGCATACATACGTAAGGTAACGGAGAAGATAATCAGGAGAGTAGTGAAGCAACTAAAGAGAGAAGAAGTTTCATCAACGATAAGCAACACAGGTTTAGATGTGACAGAGCCATGACAAACAGAAATGAGGGAAGAAAGAGAGAGAGATGGTCTGCATATTTTTGAACTTTAAAAAGGTGTTGTACGCTGTATCGCACAAGACACTGAGACAAACACTTGACGAGCAGACAGGTATACAGGAATGTACTGCGGTGGATCAAAGATCATTTTATTGGAAGAAAGTAAGGAGTGACTGTCCGAGAAGAGGTATCAGAAGAGGAGACTGTAACAAGTTGGGTTCCATAACGATCAGTACTGGGACCGCTACTGTTTTAGTGTATGTCAACGATATATTAGAAGAAACAGAGGTAAATGTATCCTTGTTTGAAGACAAAGTTAATGAATGAAAGGAAAAAGTTCATCAGATGGGAGTGAAAGTATGAATGAGTGGTGGGAGTAGTTTATTGGGCAGTATGCTTGTTCTGGGAGGCGTGTGCGTTGTTTCCGCTACTCCCCCCCCCCCATCCCGGTCCTTCTCCACCTGGTGGGAGATGACGTATGCCCTTCCGACTCACTAACAGTCACCTGCTCCCATCAAATCTCTAAGTATTCAATCCACTCCTGTTTAATAATATATTGGTTAATTTGGTTTCAACTAGAGCTTCACTGCTGTTTATTTCAACCTGACCTGATTTGGACTTATGTAGTGTAACGTAATCATGTTTTATCCTCGCTATTTCTTTTAAAGGCAGTACGCCTATCATGCGAGTGATTTCTCGAATGGTTTGTAATTTTCTGTTTCTTTATTTTAGCCTTGATTGGCCTGGGTCATCCGACACGGGCGAGATAAGAGAGGCAGCTTAGATCTTTCCCAGATCTTAGAATTAATCTGGCATCTGTTCCTAAACTGGTCCCTTTCCAGTCGTAGCTGACACGCAATCAACTATACACCATCCTACAGCCGTTCTCCAGTTATCACCCAACCAAAGTTTCATGGTGGTTTACGACTAGCGACTCTACTGCTTCGGAAGCGTTGTGGTTTTCAGAATCCCTACTCATGTTGTAGTTACTCTCTACTGACTTCAAATGTTACAACAGTCACGTCCACCTGTGACCCCCTTTCCCTTTCGACATCAATAACGGCTCAGCGTTCCCAACCACGATTCAGATTAACGTGCCCAGAACATTGGCACGGTAGTTATATATATTGTGTACATATTAGCTTAGTCACTATTTACATATTTCACATTTGTTTCATGTAGTGTTAATTTCATGTTTAAGTGTTCTATATTCTATACTAGTTTTACATACTAATAAAAAAAGTATCTTATGTTATCACTGATTTTTCTATCTTTTCATTTCTATAAAGAGGAATCGGCCTTATCAAATACTCCTTGATGGTCTGATAGGACTGTTGAACTGTCAGAATGAAAATATAA
>NC_091295.1:35337799-35342799 GCF_038502225.1 Cherax quadricarinatus | reverse complement strand
TTTAATGGCCTTTATTTGAAGAAGTGACGAGATTACTAAATAAATTAAAACACAAATGAAAAAAAAGTAATGGGACAGTTGCTAAAGGAAGGAACAGAAATACTGAGTGTTCCTAAATCAGATACTAACAGATCACTGGAAGAAGGGCAGCTGTAAAATATTTTGAAAAGGGCACATGTGGCTCCCATATTTAAGAAAGGAAATAAACATGATGCACTCAAGCACACACACGTTTTACTGATCAATATTAACAGCATAAGTTCTAGAAAAGATGGTCTCTAAGAAGTTAGAGCACCTAGGTGAGAGGATTTATCGAAGAAAACCAGCACTGATTCAAGGACGAAAAATCATTCGTAACAAATCTCGATTTACACGACAGATACACCGAGATGAATGAACATTTCTCTTGGTGGTAGTACAGCGTTTTATGCAGTACCCCACCAGAGGTTAACGCAGTAGCTGGATAAACAGGTATGAATAAATGGAAGTGTTTATGTGGATCAGGAAGTACATGATAGACTTGGAATTAAAGGAAGAGTAAGAAATGGGCGAGGGTAATGTGTGGGGTTCCGAAGGTTCGGTACTGGAACTCCAGTTGTTTGTGGTAAGTGTAAACGAGCTGACGGAATTTATTCTTGTGTTACTATGTTTGCTAATGTGAAGTTGATGAAAAAGATAAAAACACAGAAATGCGGAAATATACTTCAGGATGAGCTCAATAGACAATAAAGTTGATCAAACATCACTTCGAATTTAACCCGAGTAAATGTAAGGTAATGAGAATCGGAAGAGGAGACCAGAAATGGTGAGAAAGAAAAGGACCTTTGGGTCAGTATCGTGATAAATATAATCTTCTAGAGATTGAAGAATACTCAGGACACTGCACAAAACATATGTAAGCCCCATCATAGAGTAAGCAGCCCCGGAGTGGAGCCCCACCAGATAAAGCACGTGCAAGGGCTAAAGAATGTCCAAAGATATACAAGAAGACTTGTCCCGAAGCTGAGAGGAATATGATACCTGGAGAGACTCAAAGGACTTAATATGAAGACTGCAGAACCAAGGAGAGAAAGGCTGAATGTGATAACGCTGAATAAAATCCTGAGACGCAAGACTAGGGCGGATGACGATAGAAAAAGGAACAGACATATGGTGACACAGATGAAAAAGACGCACATGAGCCATGAGAACGTCAGGAAGATTAAAAAGTGAAATTAATTATGAGAAGGTATAACGGCACGGGGAGGGGGGGAATAAAAGTCCAGAGAGGTTAGTCAAGGTAACCCAAGAAGCGAAGTAAAGGCCACGAGCAATGTATCTACTCCCTCAAACACAACTCGGTGAGTACAAGTCAGTGAAAACACACATTCGATGAGTACACACACTCGTTGAGTACACATACTCGGAGGTGAACCCAGGAGTTAGAGCTCAACCATTCTCTGGGTTTCACAGAAATACAGGATCGATAAGTGTCCACAAAAATCAGCCTGACCTCTACAACTTACAATCACAAGAAAAAAAATACTGTATATACTGGTACATCCAGTTGGTACATTTATAGGGAGGCCTGGGCCGCGGGATCGTTGACCCTCGGAACAACCTCCAGGTAAACCTGGAGTGTACTTGGAGAGGTTTCAGGGGTCAACGCTCCCGCTGCCCAGCCTGTGACCAAGCAGCTCTACATAAACAACTCAATTACTGTCAAACTCATGGTGCTGTGCAAGATACAACAGTGGTGTGACTAATGTCGGTGGTGGTGTGGGTAATGGGGACGAGGACGGAGATGTAGGTAACTGGGATAGTGTGGGTAATTGAGATGATATGGGTAATGCGGATGATAGCGTGGGTAATAGTGGTGGTAGTGTGGTAGTGGCTTGCAGAACGCTGAATGTGGTGCTTGTGTGGATAATGGTGCGTGTGTATGTGCGCGGGTGTGGCGTCAGTGTGTGTGTGTTTATTGTTGAAAACGGTGTGTGTGGTGTAGGAACACTTTGTAGTGTTGAGAACATTATGTGTAGTGTGAGAAAAGTTTATAGTGTAAAACACTTTGTAGTGTGGGAACAGAGCAGTGTGGACCAGTGCAGTGTGGGAACAGTGTGTGCAGTGTGTGGAAAACTGTGCACTGGGAGAGCACCGTGTAATGTGGGAACACTGTGTAGTGGGGGAGCAGTGTATAGTGAGGGAAGTGTAGTGGGGAGCACTGTGTAGTGGGGGAACAGTGTAGTGGGGGAAAAATGTAGTGGGGGAGCACTGTGTAGTGGGTTAGCACTGTGCAGTGTGGGAGAACTATGTAATTGGGAACAGTGTGTAGTGGGGGAGCACTGTGTAGTAGAAGAAGACTGTGTAGTGGGGGACCACTGAGGATTGTGGAAACACCATGTTGTGTGGAAACACACAATAAACAGAGTCAAAAACACAGAGTCAGTGAATGAATGCATAACAGACAGCGTGAAGCTGTACAAGGTGCTAGAAGCACGAGATAAATCTGAATTACATGATGCCTAGAATACGTCAAGAATGTCAATATATGAGAATAATGAAACGGATTATAAATGAAGTGTAAGCTATTAAAAAATGATAGAAAATTAAAAAAAGAGGGGAAAAAAATAGAAGAATGAAATTTACATAAAAAATGTAGGATACATTAAATATTTGGGATACATAAAATATAAAGAATACGAGGAATAAGGATTACTTGATTAAGGCACATTCTCGAGTACGGTGTGTAAGCTACAATATATGGGAAGACAAGGCAGGCAGGCAGGCAGACTCGCTGGTTGGCTGGCAGCCTGGATGGATGACCGATTGACTGACTACTGGCTGACTGGCTAGCAGACTGACTAGTTGACTGGTGACTGACTGGCTGATTGCTGGTTGGCTGGAATACAATATGACTTAGCTCTCAGAGAGAAGTCATTATAATCCACATCTCATTATATCAAGTAAAACTTATTACTTTCATACAAGATGATGTTGCCAGCAGCAACACATCCACTTAAAAAGATGAGACTATGACATAATTACAACATTAACAGTGGAGCGATATATTCCCCTGGTCTCTCTCCTCCCTTCACTGTGGCGTGAAGGAAGAATGAGACGGAGAGGGTGAACTTGGAGGAAGGGGGACACATCCAGACTTTTGAAGAATATGATCGACCATCCATTTTCTCACACCTCCCACCCGCCTATTCTCATCAATAACACAAAGCAAGTGGCCTGAAAACAAAGCTATCCTCTTGTGAAGAGGAAGAAACCATAAAAGAAATAATGGGAAGAGGGCTCCATGATGAGGAAGAGGCTAGGTATCGCACCACCACCACCATCATGCCGTCTCTAATCACGCCCTCCCCTCGGGGACGCAACCGGCGGCCAAACCGGTTAAGGTGTACCCGGTGCGAGGCTAGCGGTGGGGGCGGGGCGTGGCGGGCGGCAGGGGGCGGAGCCTCCACCGCCCGCCCGCCCTCCCACAGTTTACATTTTATACAGAGTGAGCTAGGTTCGTCCGTCCCACATTAATTACTATACTATACTTCTTTTAACTTGTTTTCACTAGCTCCCACGAACCCCTTCATTTCCTTTACAACGGGACTCGCCTCTTCTTAGTTTAGCGGCGAATATAGCACTATAGCAGTAATTACGCACACTAAAAATAAATAAAACATAATTAACTGGAATTTAATTTTAAATTATACCAAATGCTGAGAAAAATAACCGTTCAACACAATTTAAAATAAGTTTATTTTTGATAAATATACAGGATTTCAATAATTATAAATAATTAAAAATGGAGTAAAATAGCGATGCCACATTTAGCGGGGCTCCGGAGGTGCCGCGCTGACGGCGGCACACACACACACACACACACACACACACACACACACACATCACACACACACACACACATCACACACACACACACACACATCACACACACACACACACACACACACACACACACACACACACACACACACACACACACACATACACACACACACGGCTCTGGATAAAAGAACGCAAGTACATACACTTTGGACATCTGAAGTCAATACGTACTGGTCCTGACCTTGGTCACTTCAAGGTCACCGGACCATGGCGTGACCAAGGTGACCAACATCTGTATTCAGCTTAATTTAGAGTTGTTCTTCCAGTTAACCATGTATTAAGCCCATGATTATAACACATACACGGAGTGACATGATTTTAACCTAACATAGCCCAACAAAGCCAGATTATATTTAATTTTGAGTGTAGTTGCCTAAACAAGTCTGCAACACCACAGAATACTACATTAAAAAACTAAATGTGTGTCTTGTAGCTATCTACTTCAATTATGCAACTTAATACCTTACTAAATTTACTCTTGAAATAAACAGATTATTAAGAAGAAATGTTAATTATCCTTGACGTATTAATTGGTTATGTAGTTACCTAAGATACGTTAATGTTATCAGTTATATACCTGTAACCAGCCTCGAGGGTTGTTCAGCTCTTCACTGAATACACTTGTACACTATTAACGTATACTTAAGTTTTTAATTCTCTCAAACAAGTCACATTATATAAGAAATATAATTACTAATTTAGCATGTGATGTAATAATTGTAATAATAATGTAATAGTAACTGTCATATTAATGCAACAATAATTGCATGTAATAATAATGTAACAGTAATTATGTTATTTTAATGTAACAATAGCATGTAATAATATAGCAACAGCAATGTTATATTAATATACAATAAATGCATTTAGTAACATAATATTTTACAATAATGTAACAATATAATTTTCACAAATCATATTCATAATGTAACAATAATAATTTTCATAATGTAACAATAATTATAATTTAACAATGTCATAATAAGGTAACAATAACTGCATGTCATAATAAGGTAACAATAACTGCATGTCATAATAAGGTAACAATAACTGCATGTCATAATAAGGTAACATCAGTGACATGTCATAATAGAGTAACAATAACTGCATGTCAT
>NC_091295.1:35315299-35335299 GCF_038502225.1 Cherax quadricarinatus | reverse complement strand
TTTTTTTCGTTAGGTTCAGAATAAATTTGACGAAATTATTGCATACACAAATTTTCACTTGTCCTATATGGCAAGATGAGCGTTGCTATTTAAGCCAAGATCGCAAGTTCTGCCTATTCGGCACGACATTATATATATATATATATATATATATATATATATATATATATATATATATATATATATATATATATATATATATATATATAACTGAGAATTATTGCTCCGTAAGCCATGTGTGTCGTAAAAGATGACTAAAATACTAGGAGCAAGGGGCCAGTAACCTCTTCTGTATAAATTACTTAAAGGACAAAGGGAAAATAATGTAAAAAGGTAAAATATCACTACATCATTTCGGGATTAAAGGTGGACAAAATTTACACTGCATTAAATATAGTAACTTTTTCTCTCAGTAGGATACACCAGTGTTGAAATGTCAATGTGGAACTGAGGAGCGTCTCTCCGCCTATCTCACGGAAACAAAATTTGGGAAATGCCTATAGCATTGTGCAGAGGGCATCCAGGCATCCATGAATCTTGACCAAAGTGCAGAGGGTATCCAGGCATCCATGAATCTTGACCAAAGTGCAGAGGGCATCCAGGCATCCATGAATCTTGACCAAAGTACGCTGCCCAAACGTTGAAAACTTGAAGCCGGTCGAATAAGGCGCTCTCGAGTATTAAACGGAAATGTGCGAGACAGCAGTGTTACTGACAATGTAACCCTTCTCCCCCCTCTCAAAAAAAAAATAGTTAAGTCTCCTCCCTTTCAACTTTAAAACGCCATAAAACCGCAGATTTTTATTTTTTCCAGTTTTCTTATTTGCATTCAGTTTAAAACTCCCTACAACACCTGCAAGGAAAAAATACTTGATTTTGATATTTAAAAAATTTAATTTGATAAAATTGACAAAATAAAAAAAATGGAGCAATGAGAGAGTGAAGGTGATCACTAGTGGTATTCTCGAGGTATTACGTGGTCAACAGTTCCCTTGATAAAATTGAAATTTACACAGCTAAAACAGAGTGACTAACTGTGCTTCAATGAATCCCACCAATGGTAAAGTTTGAAGCCGATTAGGAACTGAATTCTCTAGTAACTGATCTCATTATAATAATTCCAAGTTTTTTTTTTTTTTACTATTTCAGTAAAATTTAAGGTTCTGAGGTACTCGTACTAAACTTTTGGGTCATCACTGTTCTTATAAACTGCATCGTTAATACGAGTTTGAAGCCAATCAGAAAAAGCATTCCTTAGTTACTGAATAAATAATGAATAACATTATTTATCCAATACTATTATTTTAGTTAGGAGGAAAACGCTAAACCCCTGAGGCTATACAGTACCTGGGAATGGGAGACATTCAAGTTTAATCCAAGGAAGAGGAGAGCAGGTCTAATTCTCTGGATCAAGAGCCACTCACCGGCTTCAAGGAAACTCTCGAGAGATTTTTATTCAATAAACTTGGCAAACTGGGACTTGTAAAACTAAATAACAATGAGAACCATGTGTTCAGGAAACCACCAGTTGTGGAAATTTTTAATCAGGCGAGTCATTCTCGAGTTATGGCAGAGTACAACCATTCCAAATTTCTTTTGACTATTTTACCACATCAACTAATTTGCCATCACAGTTAATGAAACTGAATGGGCATTATCCTGGCCTAAAGATGCATCAGCCATTAAAACCGTACAAATCATACCACGGGCGGGGATTGAACTCTTAAAAATTTGCATTTGTGGTCACAGTGGGTCCTGTGCTAACCTCTCTATACTGTATTAATATACCTAGTTAAATGAATCTTATTGTAGCCAGCTGGCTCAGTGGCTTACACACTGGCCTAGAGTTTTAAGGCTCACTTGCCATGAGTTCAATCCCCACCCGTGGCATGGTTTGTTTGCAACTGTGTGATTACGATTTCGTGAATCAAAGCCGTCCAGTAGAGATATACCGAAAATTATATAAGTGATTTAACGGGTATAAAAATTTGACACTATTTTGCTAATAAAATGGTCAAATCTGCACCTACACACTGGAATATCACCCTGGATTTTTTTAGGCACTTTGAAGGTTTGAATCTACGCCACAACTTGGTCACGGCGCGCGTGAACATACCAATTGTTCCAGGAATTTGATCCTCGTTACCATACGCAAGTTCTTAAAATTCGAAGCCGATTGGATGAGGCATTCTCGAGTTATGAGCGAAATAAAATGGAAAAGTTGGAGGAAGAAAAAGAATCAATCAAGTAACCTTTTAAAGCTCCCTTTCGGGAATACCTTATAAAGAAACTTATGTGATGTACATATGTCTTACTCATCAATCCTCCAAGACTCTTGTCTCAGTCACCAACACAGTGATGGCACCACTCTACCAAGACTCTTGTCTCAGTCACCAACACAGTGATGGCACCACTCTACCAAGACTCTTGTCTCAGTCATCAACACAGTGATGGCACCACTCTACCAAGACTCTTGTCTCAGTCATCAACACAGTGATGGCACCACTCTACCAAGACTCTTGTCTCAGTCATCAACACAGTGATGACGCCACTCTACCAAGACTCTTGTCTCAGTCATCAACACAGTGATGACACCACTCTACCAAGACTCTTGTCTCAATCATCAACACAGTGATGGCACCACTCTACCAAGACTCTTGTCTCAGTCAGTCATCAACACAGTGATGACGCCACTCTACCAAGACTCTCGTCTCAGTCACCAACACAGTGATGACGCCACTCTACCAAGACTCTTGTCTCAGTCATCAACACAGTGATGACACCACTCTACCAAGATCATCACGTGTAACAACCTGACTAATGAATCTCGTTAGCCAACATAAATATTTATTAAGTAGTTATTTAACACTAAAATTCATTTTATTACTAATAAAATGATAAGGACTGGATAATTCACCAACCAAGTGCTGTTAAATTTACATTTTATTTCATATGTACAGAATTCGAAATTTAATGATTCAGATGTATAATAACATCCAAAAATATATACTATTATAAGAACAATATTATATGCATTCCACACCACTCACGACTGTGATAGCCCACTCACCACCCACGACTGTGGTACCCCACTCACCACCCACGACTGTGATAGCCCACTCACCACCCACAACTGTGGTACCCCACTCACCACCCACGACTGTGATAGCCCACTCACCACCCACAACTGTGGTACCCCACTCACCACCCACGACTGTGATAGCCCACTCACCACCCACAACTGTGGTACCCCACTCACCACCCACGACTGTGATAGCCCACTCAACACCCACAACTGTGGTACCCCACTCACCACCCACGACTGTGATAGCCCACTCACCACCCACGACTGTGGTGCCCCACCCACGACTGTGGTACCCCACTCACCACCCACGACTGTGGTACCCCACCCACGACTGTGGTACCCCACTCACCACCCACGACTGTGGTACCCCACCCACGACTGTGGTACCCCTCACCACCCACGACTGTGGTACCCCACTCACCACCCACGACTGTGGTACCCCACTCACCACCCACGACTGTGGTACCCCACTCACCACCCACGACTGTGGTACCCCACTCACCACCCACGACTGTGGTACCCCACACACGACTGTGGTACCCCACTCACCACCCACGACTGTGGTACCCCACTCACCACTCACGACTGTGGTACCCCACTTACGACTGTGGTACCCCACTCACCACCCACGACTGTGGTACCCCACTCACCACTCACGACTGTGGTACCCCACTCACCACTCACGACTGTGGTACCCCACTTACGACTGTGGTACCCCACTCACCACCCACGACTGTGGTACCCCACTCACCACCTACGACTGTGGTACCCCACACACCACTCACGACTGTGATACCCCACTCACCACTCACGACTGTGGTACCCCACTCACCACTCACGACTGTGGTACCCCACTCACCACCCACGACTGTGGTACCCCACTCACCACCTACGACTGTGATACCCCACTCACCACTCACGACTGTGATACCCCACTCACCACTCACGACTGTGGTACCCCACTCACCACCCACGACTGTGGTACCCCACACACCACTCACGACTGTGGTACCCCACACACCACTCACGACTGTGATACCCCTCACCACTCACGACTGTGGTACCCCACTCACCACTCACGACTGTGGTACCCCACTCACGACTGTGGTACCCCACTCATCACTCACGACTGTGGAACCCCACACACCACTCACGACTGTGGTACCCCACTCACCACTCACGACTGTGGTACCCCACTCACCACTCACGACTGTGGTACCCCACTCACCACTCACGACTGTGGTACCCCACTCACCATCCACGACTGTGGTACCCCACTCACCACCCACGGCTGTGGTACCCCACACACCACTCACGACTGTGGTACCCCACTCACCACTCACGACTGTGGTACCCCACTCACCACTCACGACTGTGGTACCCCACTCACGACTATGGTAGCCCACTCACCAGTCACGACTGTGGCACCTCACTCACCACTCACGACTGTGGTACCCCACTCACCATCCACGACTGTGGTACCCCACTCACCACCCACGGCTGTGGTACCCCACACACCACTCACGACTGTGGTACCCCACTCACCACTCACGACTGTGGTACCCCACTCACCACTCACGACTGTGGTACCCCACTCACCACTCACGACTATGGTAGCCCACTCACCACTCACGACTGTGGCACCCCACTCACCACTCACGACTGTGGTACCCCACTCACGACTGTGGTACCTCACACACCACTCACGACTGTGGTACCCCACTCACCACTCACGACTGTGGTACCCCACTCACCACTCACGACTGTGGTACCCCACTCACCATCCACGACTGTGGTACCCCACTCACCACCATTCACCACCCACGACTGTGGTACCCCCCACCACTGTGGTGCCCCACTCACCACTCACGACTGTGGTACCCCACTCACTACCATTCACCACGACTGTGGTAGCCCACTCACCACCCAAGACTCCTGCCCACTCACCACCCAAGACTCTCCTGTCAGCCTCAAGAAATACCTTTCAAGTTTTAAAATTTCTAATCAAGATGTTTGAGGGAGGGAAAAAAAGGACGAAATTAAAGCCATAAAACTTGAGACGCCGGGAAGACGTCGGATGTTTGATGAAGAAGTTATTAAAACTTTTATTAAAAGTTACAATTACAGTGGAGGTGTTGGGGGCAAGAAAGTCACATGTGGTGCTCCTATCTTAGTTGGAGAGGATAAGAGGGTGGGAGGGATGTGGGAAAAGAGGGTGGGAGGGATGTGGGATAAGAGGGAGGGAGGGATGTGGGATAAGATGGTGGGAGGGATGTGGGATAAGAGGGAGGGAGGGATGTGGGATAAGAGGGAGGGAGGGATGTGGGATAAGAGGGTGGGAGGGATGTGGGATAAGAGGGTGGGAGGGATGTGGGATAAGAGGGTGGGAGGGATGTGGGATAAGAGTGAGTGGTGTGGGATAAGAGGGAGGGAGTGGTGTGGGATAAGAGGGTGAGAGGGATGTGGGATAAGAGGGTGGGTGGGATGGGGGATAAGAGTGAGTGGTGTGGGATAAGTGGGAGGGAGTGGTGTGGGATAAGAGGGTGAGAGGGATGTGGGATAAGAGGGTGGGAGGGATGTGGGATAAGAGGGTGGGAGGGATGTGGGATAAGAGTGAGTGGTGTGGGATAAGAGGGAGGGAGTGGTGTGGGATAAGAGGGTGAGAGGGATGTGGGATAAGAGGGAGGGAGTGGTGTGGGATTAGAGGGAGGGAGGGGTTGGAGATAAGAGGAAGGGATGAAGGTTAAGAGAAGGGAGGGATGAGGGATAACAAGAAGGAAAGATGGGACTGAAAAGGACGGGGATAAGAGGGATAAGAAGAGGGAAGAATGGGAATAAGAGGAGAGAGGGATGGAGATAAGAGAAAGGGATGGGGCATCAGAAAATTGACCTGATTTTCACTATAAGCTTTTAGGATAAATGAAACAGCTGGATATAGTGGAGGTGAGGAAGTTACTGCTTAACATATTAAGAGATCTGGAACACGTCTGATACAGTGACGTCAAAAAATACAAGGCAACAAGAGAGCGAGGGGGAAGAGGGTGGAGTGGAGGGTTGAGGAGTCTGCCCTCGCCCGCCCAGAGAGAGTTCCCGTCTTAAGGACCGCCCACACGCCCCAAGTTCGGCAGTTCGGCACCGGGCTACATCATCCTCCCCGAACATTCTCATTACACTTTCTGAGGAGTTTTATCATTACCAGCCTGAGGTGATCTTTATCATTAAAGTACATGTGAGGGGAGACTCGCGTCTTCTCTCACCCACCACCTCTCTCTCTCTCTCTCTCTCTCTCTCTCACACACACACACACACACACACACACACACACACACACACACAAACACACACACACACTAACCTTGTCGATATGGGCAAGGAGCGGGAAGCTATTACCACAACACATTAAGAGAAAGACATGGTGCACACATGCAGACAGAATATAAGCAAGAGCGATGAATGGAATGAATGAACAGCTGAGGCAACCCTATGTATGTACCATATATCCTCACAGAGACAAATTTTACGAAGGTAACAGATTTAATATTCCAGCAGGTTAATTTACAGGGTAAAGCTACAAAAAGCATGGAAAAGGGTGGAGTCCCATTAGACCCCTAGGCGTTTTGAGAAGATGAGGGGACACAGACGTGAATAAAATGAGCACAAATGAGGTACTATCAAGAATGGAGGATTCAAGGTAGTGATAGTAATGCACAGCCCACTGCGAAAATAATAGGAGATCAAGAGAGGAATACGAAAAGAACAATAAAACAACAATCCACATTACCTAATAAAAGCTATTAATCATGCGAGATTAACCCCAAAGAAAGAGACTGCATGAACTAGGACCTATATGTATACAGAGCACTGGAAGCGTGGAGGACTTCGATGATAGATGTTTTGATAGTAAACTCTGTGACAATAGGCAGAAAACTATAGAGATGAACCAGCAAGACAGGACGTCAGTCATCTGATATAGGTGAATTAGATTATGAAAGGCCTCAAGGTGCTAGCGGTCATACGTACAGTACTGAATTTTTTATACATTGTGGAAATAAGAGTAAAAACTTACCAGAAATGGACAAAGAAGTGGTGGAGATAGGCTACATGTTATACAGCTTTAAGAATAGCTATGATGAGGGCTTAACGATGCTAGGAGAGAGAAAAATCTATTAACGACGAGGAACTACGACTCGACCCTTGCAACAAGAAATAGGCGATTACCAACACACACAGACACACACACAGACACACACACACACACACACACACACACACACACACACACACACACACACACATACTGATGAGTTTTCCTCACAACAGCTTCGTACTGATTTTGGTTTGTATAAGCTTTAATTTGCCAATTATATTAAACACACTGTGTTCAGTGAAATAACTGGGGAATGTTCCTCCTGCTGTGCAGTCAGTGTTGGGCTTTACTGGCGTCTCATAGGTTAAACCTACTTGATATAAATTTTATGTACCCGTGATACCGTGCCCTCACGGCCATAAGTCTGGACTGGTTTTGACCTGTGTAGGTCCCAAATTGACATTTTTTATTGAAGACATTAGGAAAATTGAAATACTGGTCATAATAAGATAACTGTGTTCCACATCTGACTGGTTTCATACCTTCAAACCCGATACAATGATACTGCAGTTGTTTTTAGCTGCTTAAAAGTTAGTGTTAGTGTATTCCGGGATATTGATTTATGTGAGAACTACAGAATGCCTTTTCAGTTTTGAAACGCCCTAATCTTTTAAAGCTGGTCTTCCTCGGTAGAAAATTTGAACATGTGCTCTATTGTGTATGTCCTAAATTGCCATTTTTATTACAGAAATTTGGATATTAGCTTCCATGCGATATCTTGTGAAAACTTCTTATGCACTTCAAATCTCTGGTAATAATCACCTACATTAGAAACTTATACCGCACTCTGCGCTACTAATTTCGTGTGCACTGAGATACAGGTGACTGAGGTTATGTAATACCAGGATATCTTTCTCGGATCACTGAAGTACAGGGGACCAGGGTTAAGCAATACCAGGATATCTTTCTCGGATCGCGAAGCGACCGGAATATATATATATATATATATAACAAAAAGATTAGGTGATGAAAGATTGAATATCAGATTGGAGGGAGAGAGTATGGAGGAGGTGAACGTATTCAGATATTTGGGAGTGGACGTGTCAGCGGATGGGTCTATGAAAGATGAGGTGAATCATAGAATTGATGAGGGAAAAAGAGTGAGTGGTGCACTTAGGAGTCTGTGGAGACAAAGAACTTTGTCCTTGGAGGCAAAGAGGGGAATGTATGAGAGTATAGTTTTACCAACGCTCTTATATGGGTGTGAAGCGTGGGTGATGAATGTTGCAGCGAGGAGAAGGCTGGAGGCAGTGGAGATGTCATGTCTGAGGGCCATGTGTGGTGTGAATATAATGCAGAGAATTCGTAGTTTGGACGTTAGGAGGAGGTGCGGGAGTACCAACACTGTTGTCCAGAGGGCTGAGGAAGGGTTGTTGAGGTGGTTCGGACATGTAGAGAGAATGGAGCGAAACAGAATGACTTCAAGAGTGTATCAGTCTGTAGTGGAAGGAAGGCGGGGTAGGGGTCGGCCTAGGAAGGGTTGGAGGGAGGGGGTAAAGGAGGTTTTGTGTGCGAGGGGCTTGGACTTCCAGCAGGCATGCGTGAGCGTGTTTGATAGGAGTGAATGGAGTCAACTGGTTTTTAATACTTGACGTGCTGTTGGAGTGTGAGCAAAGTAAGATTTATGAAGGGATTCAGGGAAACCGGCAGGCCGGACTTGAGTCCTGGAGATGGGAAGTACAGTGCCTGCACTCTGAAGGAGGGGTGTTAATGTTGCAGTTTAAAAACTGTAGTGTAAAGCACCCTTCTGGCAAGACAGTGATGGAGTGAATGATGGTGAAAGTTTTTCTTTTTCGGGCCACCCTGCCTTGGTGGGAATCGGCCGGTGTGATAATAAAAAATAAAAATATATCTATATATATATATATCTATATATATATATATATTATATATATATATATCTATATTTATTATTATCATATTAATATCGTTTTCCTAGCTACCAATACCCTCCACCTCCTCAAGGCTGCCATCCTCCCTGCCACCCTATATATCCTTTCTGTCACCCTGGCAGCAGGGTGGCAGGTAGCAGGAGCAGACATGAGCAGTGAACAGAAACTGCTGATAATATCACCCACCAACAACATGAAGGCTCCAGTAATGAACTCTCCGCACAGAAATTAAACTGCCTGGCTGACTCCAGTGGACAGCGCTGGGCAGCAGGCGGCCAGGTGGTGCAGGGGGCGGCCAGGTAGTGCAAGGGGAGGCCAGGTGGTGCAGGGGGCGGCCAGGTAGTGCAGGGGACGGTCAGGTAGTGCAGGGGACGGTCAGGTAGTGCAGAGGACGGTCAGGTAGTGCAGGGGGCGGTCAGGTAGTGCAGGGGCGGTCAGGTAGTGCAGGGGACGGCCAGGTAGTGCAGGGGACGAGCAGGTAGCGCAGGGAACGGTCAGGTAGCGCAGGGAACGGTCAGGTAGTGCAGGGGACGGTCAGGTAGTGCAGGGGACGGTTAGGTAGTGCAGGGGACGGTCAGGTAGTGCAGGGGACGGCCAGATAGTGCAGGGAACGGCCAGGCAGTGCAGGGGACGGCCAGGTTATGCAGGGGACGGCCAGGTGATGCAGGGGGCGACCAGGTGATGGCCAGGTGATGCAGGGGATGGCCAGGTACTGCAGGGGACGGCCAGGTAGTGCAGGGGACGGCCAGGTAGTGCAGGGGACGGTCAGGTAGTGTAGGGGACGGTCATGTAGTGCAGGGGACGGCTAGGTAATGCAGGGGACGGCGAGGTAGTGCAATCAGGTTTGATCAGAAGGGTAGAGATGTTCCAGTTCCTTGGATCAAGAGCCCTTTAGCAGCATCAAGGCCATGAAGAGGTAATTATACAAAGAACTCAGTGCGAGTGTCAGTTTGCTGTGTCCTGACAGTGTCCTGTGTGCTGACTGTGTCCTGACAGTGTCCTGTGTGCTGACTGTGTTCTCGACAGTGTCCGGTGTGCTGTGTCCTGTGTGCTGACTGTGTACTCAACAGTATCCTGTGTGCTGTGCCCTCGACAGTGTCCTGTGTGCTGACTGTGTCCTGTGTGCTGACTGTGTCCTCGACAATGTCCTGTGTGACTGTGTCTTCGATAGTGAACTGACAGTACTGATTGTATCCTCGACAATGTACTGACTGCTTCCTTGACAGTGTACTGACTGTACCTTCGACAGTGTACTGTGCCCTTGGCAGTTTCCCGAGTACATTTGACAGTATTCTTGACAGTGTACTGACAGCAGACAAGCGGGTATAAAAATATTTATACACAAATTGGTATTTTAGATAACGCTTGACTGAGGCCTGTGCTGAGGCCTGAAGTCAGGTCTGTGCTGAGGCCTAAAGTCAGGTCTGTGCTGAGGCCTGAAGTCAGCTCTGTGCTGAGGCCTGAAGTCAGGTCTGTGCTGAGGCCTGAGCTCAGGTCTGTGCTGAGGCCTGAGCTCAGGTCTGTGCTGAGGCCTGAGCTCAGGTCTGTGCTGAGGCCTGAGCTCAGGTCTGTGCTGAGGCCTGAGCTCAGGTCTGTGCGAAACAAATACATCGTCTAAAATAATGATATTCTGCATAGGTGTACTCACCTAATTGTGGTTGCAGGGGTCGAGACTCAGCTCCTGGCCCCGCCTCTTCACTGACCGCTACTAGGTCCTCTCTCTCTCTCTCTCTGCTTCCTGAGCTTTGTCATACCTCGTCTTAAAGCTATGTATGGTCCCTGCTAAGTTATTCCACTTCCTGACGACTCTATGACTGAAGAAATACTTCCTAACATCCCTCTGACTAGTCTGAGTCTTGTGTGTGTGTGTGTGTGTGTGTGTGTGTGTGTGTGTGTGTGTGTGTGTGTGTGTGTGTGTGTCGTTATCAATCCATCAATATGACGTGATAAAATATCTTGTGGGCGAAACGTCCTCCAGTGCATAGCATAAACCGTATACTGTGTCTTATTCACACACTTGTGGGTATTCAATTATTGGTACACAAGTGTTAACTCCCCGCCCAGGACAGTAATGAACTCTCTGGTGAAGGATTAACGACCTACAACCCACTACCCACCGACGCCCATTACCTTACAAAGAACAGTGGAATATGAGATGAATATGATGATGGCTTGTGAATATACCCACCAATACCATCATCCGCGGCGCCACACTCGACACTCCACGATTCAGATTCTGCAACCATCATCATTACCGATCAAAACATTCGACAATGAATTGCCCACAAGCCATAAATAAGCCTCGGACAGTCCGTCAGAATGTAATGAGCTTTCTTTGAGTACCGGAATAGCTAGGAAATATAATGGAACCTCGCAGAAGCTGCTAAGCCACACAGGGCGCTAACGACTACTCGTAGTGTGTTGGAATACGTTGTTCGACCTTACACTGAGGTGAGCTGTCAACCGGGCTACCCTCTCATCCTCCAAGTAATGGCCATTTAGAGTGGGTAGGGCTCTCATAAAAGGGGTGTATGCAGATTGGCATGTGCCTATTCAAATTAGTGGTGGGTCCTTCATAACAGGGGCACGCCCGACGGGTGTGGGCACGCCAGCACGTGGTGACAGCAGGAGATAATCTGCATACCCAGCCCTGCCACACAACACGCACAGAAGTGCGCGCACAAACGCACATGCGTGCACAAACAAACGTACACACCATACTGACACAGAAGAGATCAGAAACGCAGACAGCAGTACTATACTGCCTGAAACAACACGGAAAAGCTGGAGTCACCCTCTCTTTTACAAGGAATATGACAACATACATTCTTATAACACATTTCATTATCAACGTTATTAATGTTATCATCGTTGCAACCTGGATGTTGAAGCGTACACAAGATGTTTATCTGGAAGTCAACACAGTCCAAAGATAACACAACCATAGGTACAGCTGGAGACAAAGTTTTTATTTTCTTAGGTGGAGGGATGAGGCGCGCGTCTGGCCACACTGCGAACGCCCCAGGCACAGGGGTAATAGAAGGTTGGCGTCACAGCTGGTAATAATACCTTACAGCGAGACGATGAACATACACTGAAAAAAAAAAATACAATCGTTGGTTGAGTTGGTATGCGCGCGCACTGACGAACACTCATGGGTCGCTGAAGACTGAACTAGTGTGCACAATGATGAACACTCATGGGTCGCTGAAGACTGAACTAGTGTGCACAATGATGAACACTCATGGGTCGCTGAAGACTGAACTAGTGTGCACAATGATGAACACTCATGGGTCGCTGAAGACTGAACTAATGTGCACAATGATGAACACTCATGGGTCGCTGAAGACTGAAGTACCGAGGTCATCGTCTTCACTGTTGACATTGTCTGGAAATGTTGCCAAATGTTGTCAGTCTTGATCTACGTCTCGAGATATTTAATCACAATATTTTTTTTTTATTTCCTTTATAACAGTCGATAGGGTCAAGACAGCCTACCGGCAGTACACATACAATAGCAAACAAAATCTGAAAAAGTACACATGCTAGAAATATTTATCTATTTTTATCTTTCAATATATGGGCCCTAAATATATAAACAACTAAGATGATCGTTACAGATATCACTATCGACGGATGACAGAGCTCACGAGAAGAATTCAAATGAATGAAAATAGGAATATATAACAGAAAGATAATCTGCACTCAATGGTCAAATAAATGGCTACTTGAATCCAATCTTAACAAGTGCAGTCAAGAAGACAGGAGAGGCTGAGAGACAACTTACAATACTTTATAGGACGAAATCAACTTCAAATATCACCTGGGTCATCTTGACGGAAGTACATATTACGATCATCAACTGAGCTTCTGGAGGCCAGGAATCAGTAAACGCGGTCGATAAGAGGTACCGGGAATAGACAAGGCCAGGACCTGTGACTTGACCCTTGAAAATACAACTAAGCGAATACCTCTTCACTATATACAAGGCTGGCCAAGCTAAAACCTGCTTTCTAGAATTAAAACTGTCTTTCAGAATGTTATACACTCCATTTATCAGACCTGTCTTAGAGTCTGCTGCACCAGTGTTGAGCCCCCACACCTGCTCAGGTACATACAGAAACCGGAGAAGGTCCAGTCTAGTTCCCAATTTGAGAGAGATGCACTATTAGAAGAGACAAAAAGTACTAAGACAAACGACTCTAGAGAAAAGAAAGAGTTGAGACATGATGATGGCGTGCAACAGGGTGGAGAGGGTCGAGGTGGGGTACAGAGAGTGATTGAAAACTAAGTCATTCTTATGCTGATAAAAAATAATAAATGAACTGGCAGATGTGGAGGAAGTAAACTCGATACACTGTTTAAAAAACGAACCAAGAAGGTAGAATCCGCGTCGGTAGATTGTATATTGAAAGGCAGGGCCAGGAGCTAGGACTGAACTGCCGCAACCACATCTGTGAGTACAACTTTGAGAATGTAAGTACGAAAGTACATACATACATACATACATACACACACACACACACACACACACACACACACACACACACACACACACACACACACACACACACACACACACGTCAGCACATGGAGCAGCATTAGCATACACCTTATACTGGTCTCATTGACACCGGCGCCTCGTTACCATATACGCCTTTGTCGTCTGCCCACCGCCCCTTATTTGCATATTTACATAGCATCATTTTTTCCTATGCTCTCTAGACTCGAACTAATAAGGTGCGTCGCCTGGGCACACGCTGACGGCGGGGAGAGGAGGACAGAGGAGGGCGAAAAGGAGGAGGAGGAGGGAAAGGAAGGGAGGGAAAAAAAGGGGATGTAGGAAGGACAAGGAAGAAAGGACAGGAGAAGAAGAAACGGGGATCGAGGAAGGACAGAGGGAGAAAGGGAGTATGGAGGGAAGGTGGAAAGAAGAGGGAAGAAAGTAGTGAATACATCACTACTACACAGTGATTAAGGATGATTTGAAGCGTACACAGTTCTCATGATGAAGTGTACACACACACACACACACACACACACACACACACACACACACACTCACTTTGCCCTGGGTTTTGAGAGAGGGCGCAGAAGCATAGAGTGAAACGCTAGCCGTGATCTTCAACAAGAAAATTGAAGCAGAGAAGCTGCCTTAAGTGTGAAAAAACAACAGATGTAGAGCCGATATTTAATAACGGGGACAGACAGGTAGCATTAAACTACAGGGCAGTGTCACAGGGCAGTGTCACAGGGCAGTGTCACAGAGCAGTGTCACAGGGCAGTGTCACAGGGCAGTGTCACAGGGCAGTGTCACAGACACGCATAGTATGTAAGGTTATGAAGATTATCAAAAAGAATGGTGGAACACCTAAAAAAAAAATTCACAACCAGCACTGCTTCAGAGAAAGTAAATCCTGTCTCACAAACTTGTTAGAATTCTGTAACAAGTTAACAAAAGTGAGGCAGGAGAGAGTGGATAAACTGCATATTTTTAGACTGTAAGAAAGATTTCGACTGCCAAAGAGACTGACAAAAACTAGAGGAGTAGGCAGAGGTAACACGATCAAGGAATACTTAACAGGAAGTTAAGGAAGGATACAACGAGTTGGTGTCCTAGGTGCCGTAATTGACAAGTGTGTCGATGCCGTCACGAAGTGAACTATGCCACCATCCAAACGTGGGTTCGAATCCTGCTGAGAACGATATCTCTCAGTACATTATATATATATTATATATATATATATATATATATATATATATATATATATATATATATATATATATATATATATATATATAATTAATATATATATATATATATATATATATATATATATATATATATAATTAATATATATATATATATATATATATATATATATATATATATATATATATATATATATATATATAGTTAGTGCCGAATAGGTAAAACTTGCGATTCTGGATTAAATAGCAACGTTCTTCTTGCCGAACAAGGCAAGCGAAAATTTGTGTATCCAATAATTTCGCAAAAATCATTCTAAACCTAACGAAAAAAATACATCTCATTGTGTTTGTGTATTATTAAATTATTGTAAACTTATCTAAAATATATTTAGTTGGATTAGGCTAAATTAAACTGCGCTTGTTATAATAAGGTTAGGTAAGTTTTCTAAGATTCTCTCGGCAAAAAATATTAATTTTTACATTAAAAAGTGAAAAAATATATCTTTAAACGTATAAGAGAAAATTTTAGAAAGGATTTAATTTTAAACGAGTTCTTGCTTCGAGCTACGGGACACCCGATATAATATAATATAATATAATATATATATATATATATATATATATATATATATATATATATATATATATATATATATATATATATATATATATATATGTATATGTATATATGTCGTGCCGAATAGGCAGAACTTGCGATCTTGGCATAAATAGCAACGGTCATCTTGCCATATAGGACAAGAGAAAATTTGTGTATGCAATAATTTCGCCAAAATCATTCTGAACCTAACGAAAAAAATATATTTCACTATGTTTGTTTAGTATTAAATTATTGTAAACAAATCTAAAATATATTTAGTTGGGTTAAGCTAAAATAAATTGTTCTTGTTATAATAAGGTTAGGTAAGTTTTCTAAGATTATTTTGGTGCAAAATTAAAAAATTTTACATTAACATTAATGAAAAAAATATATCTTTAAACGTATAAGAGAAAATTCTAAAAGGACTTAATTTTAAATGAGTTCTTGCTAATTGACCAGTTTTACATATTCGGCACGACATATATATATATATATATATATATATATATATATATATATATATATATATATATATATATATATATATATATGGAGGTAGTAATGGTGGTGGTACCATAAGTATAGTGGAGGTGGTAGCTGTGGTGATAGTAACATTGGTTGTGCTAGTATCGGCTGTGGTGGTGGTAGCAGTGGATGTGTTGGTAGTAGTGCTGGTAGTAGTGCTGGTAGTAGTAATGGTTGTAGCAGTGGTGGTAGCAACAGTGGTTGTGCTGGCAGTGGTAGTAGTGGTAGTAACAGTGGTTGCGCTGGCAGTGGTAGTAGTGGTAGTAACAGTGGTTGTGCTGGCAGTGGTGGTACCAACAGTGGTTGTGCTGGTAGTAGTGGTGGTAGTAACAGTGGTTGTGCTGGTAGTAGTGGTGGTAGTAACAGTGGTTGTGCTGGCAATAGTAGTAGTGGTGGTAGTAACAGTGATTGTGCTGGCAGTGGTAGTAGCGGTGGTAGTAACAGTGGTTGTGCTGGCAGTGGTGGTAGTAACAGTGGTTGTGCTGGTAGTAGTGGTGGTAGTAACAGTGGTTGTGCTGGCAATAGTAGTAGTGGTGGTAGTAACAGTGATTGTGCTGGCAGTGGTAGTAGTGGTGGTAGTAACAGTGGTTGTGCTGGCAGTAGTAGTGGTGGCAGTAACAGTGATTGTGCTGGCAGTGGTAGTAGTGGTGGTAGCAGTGGTTGTGCTGGCAGTGGTACTAGTGGCGGTAGTAACAGTGGTTGTGCTGGCAGTGGTAGTAGTGGTGGTAGCAACAGTGGTTGTGCTGGCAGTGGTAGTAATGGTGGTAGTAACAGTGGTTGTGCTGGCAGTGGTAGTAGTGGTGGTAGTAACAGTGTTTGTGTTGGCAGTGGTAGTAGTGGTGGTAGTAACAGTGGTTGTGCTGGCAGTAGTGGTGGTGGTAGTAACAGTGATTGTGCTGGCAGTGGTAGTAGTGGTGGTAGCAGTGGTTGTGCTGGCAGTGGTAGTAGTGGTGGTAGTAACAGTGGTTGTGCTGGCAGTGGTAGTAGTGGTGGTAGCAACAGTGGTTGTGCTGGCAGTGGTAGTAATGGTGGTAATAACAGTGGTTGTGCTGGCAGTGGTAGTAGTGGTAGTAGTAACAGTGGTTGTGCTGGCAGTGGTAATGGTGGTAGTAACAGTGGTTGTGCTGGCAGTGGTAGTAGTGGTGGTAGTAACAGTGGTTGTGCTGGCAGTGGTAGTAGTAACAGTGGTTGTGCTGGCAGTGGTAGTAGTAACAGTGGTTGTGCTGGCAGTGGTAGTAGTGGTGGTAGTAACAGTGGTTGTGCTGGTAGTGGTAGTAGTGGTGGTACGAACAGTGGTTGTGCTGGTAGTGGTAGTAGTGGTGGTACGAACAGTGGTTGTGCTGGCAGTGGTGGTAGTAACAGTGGTTGTGCTGGTAGTTGTAGTAGTGGTGGCAGTAACAGTGGTTGTGCTGGCAGTGGTAGTAGTGGTGGTAGTAACAGTGGTTGTGCTGGCAGTGGTGGTAGTAACAGTGGTTGTGCTGGTAGTGGTAGTAGTGGTGGCAGTAACAGTGGTTGTGCCGGTAGTGGTAGTAGTGGTGGTAGTAACAGTGGTTGTGCTGGCAGTGGTAGTAGTGGTGGTAGTAACAGTGGTTGTGCTGGCAGTGGTAGTAGTAACAGTGGTTGTGCTGGCAGTGGTAGTAGTGGTGGTAGTAACAGTGGTTGTGCTGGCTGTGGTAGTAACAGTGGTTGTGCTGGTAGCGGTAGTAGTGGTGGTAGTAACAGTGGTTGTGCTGGTAGTGGTAGTAGTAGTGGTACGAACAGTGGTTGTGCTGGTAGTGGTAGTAGTGGTGGTACGAACAGTGGTTGTGCTGGCAGTGGTGGTAGTAACAGTGGTTGTGCTGGTAGTTGTAGTAGTGGTGGCAGTAACAGTGGTTGTGCTGGCAGTGGTAGTAGTGGTGGTAGTAACAGTGGTTGTGCTGGCAGTGGTGGTAGTAACAGTGGTTGTGCTGGTAGTGGTAGTAGTGGTGGCAGTAACAGTGGTTGTGCCGGTAGTGGTAGTAGTGGTGGTAGTAACAGTGGTTGTGCTGGCAGTGGTAGTAGTGGTGGTAGTAACAGTGGTTGTGCTGGCAGTGGTAGTAGTAACAGTGGTTGTGCTGGCAGTGGTAGTAGTGGTGGTAGTAACAGTGGTTGTGCTGGCTGTGGTAGTAACAGTGGTTGTGCTGGTAGCGGTAGTAGTTGTGGTAGTAACAGTGGTTGTGCTGGCAGTGGTAGTAGTGGTGGTAGTAACGGTGGTTGTGCTGGTAGTGGTAGTAGTGGTGGTAGTAAAAGTGGTTGTGCTGGCAGTGGTAGCAGTGGTGGTAGTAACAGTGGTTGTGCTGGCAGTGGTAATAGTGGTGGTAGTAACAGTGGTTGTGCTGGTAGAGGTAGTATTGGTGGTAGTAACAGCGGTTGTGCTGGCAGTGGTAGTAATAGTGGTTGTGCTGGCAGTGGTAGTAGTGGTGGTAGTAACAGTGGTTGTGCTGGCAGTGGTAGTAGTGGTGGTGGTAGTAACAGTGGTTGTGCTGGCAGTGGTAGTAATGGCGGTAGTAACAGTGGTTGTGCTGGCAGTGGTAGTAGTGGTGGTAGTAACAGTGGTTGTGCTGGCAGTGGTAGTAGTGGTGGTAGTAACAGTGGTTGTGCTGGTAGTGATAGTAGTGGTGGTAGTAACAGTGGTTGTGCTGGCAGTGGTAGTAACAGTTGTTGTGCTGGCAGTGGTAGTAGTGGTGGTAATAACAGTGGTTGTGCTGGCAGTGGTAGTAGTGGTGGTAGTAACAGTGGTTGTGCTGGCAGTGGTAGTAGTGGTGGTAGTAACAGTGGTTGTGCTGGCAGTGGTAGCAGTGGTGGCAGCAACAGTGGTTGTGCTGGCAGTGGTGGTAGTAACAGTGGTTGTGCTGGCAGTGGTAGTAGTGGTGGTAGCAACAGTGGTTGTGCTGGTAGTGGTAGAAGTGGTGGTAGTAACAGTGGTTGTGCTGGCAGTGGTAGTAACAGTGGTTGTGCTGGCTGAGGTAGTAGTGGTGGTAGTAACAGTGGTTGTGCTGGCAGTGGTAGTAACAGTGGTTGTGCTGGCTGTGGTAGTAACAGTGGTTGTGCTGGCAGTGGTAGTAACAGTGGTTGTGCTGGCTGTGGTAGTAACAGTGGTTGTGCTGGCTGTGGTAGCAGTGGTGGTAGTAACAGTGGTTGTGCTGGCAGTGGTAGTAGCAGTGGTTGTGCTGGTAGTGGTAGCAGTAGGGAGGGAGAGCCTCACGGGTCTACAAGTTAACATGCTCTACATTTTTTTACACCAGTGTGGCTAATTTGCATACCTGAGTGTGAGAGGCGATCAATAAACGACTGCATTGTCACAGCTAATCCTCCCTTCCTCCCTCCCTCTCTACCCTTCCCTCTTCTTTTTCTAGTTCCCTCTGTCTCTCCCCCCTCTCAGCCTTTTTCTCCCTCCCTCTCCCCTTTAATTCATTTTCTTCTCCCTCTCTCACTTTCCCACATCACTCTCCCTCTCCTGACCTCCCCTTCTCCCTCTTCCTCCTCTCCACTGCTTTACCACTCAGTCTTGAAGCACTAATTCTCGATTATCTTAGTTCCTATATTCATCAAGTTCCTCTTCTTGCCCTACAAGAGCTTCTCTTTTAAGTTGGTTAATACATTACAAACGGAGTTATATCTCTTCCCTCTTTTTTACGCAAGTTTCTCTCTTTATGCACACGTTTCCCTCTTACTTTGCACATACATTACTACCCTCTCCTCCACATCTGCCATCACCTTACCTATCTCTGTCTCTCATCGTTTGTTTACTAGCTGCCCTTCTGGCTTGTATCATATCACCTTTTGAATCCATGTCTTGAGTTGCCTTTACTGCATCCCTCTCTTGAGAGTGGTGTGTGTGTGTGTGTGTGGTGTGTGTGTGTGTGTGTGTGTGGTGTGTGTGTGTGTGTGGTGTGTGTGTGTGTGTGTGTGTGTGTGTGTGTGTGTGTGTGTGTGTGTGTGTGTGTGTGTGTGTGTGTGTGTGTGTGTGTGTGTGTGGTGTGTGTGTGTGTGTGTGTGTGTGGGGTGTGTGGTGTGTGTGTG
>NC_091295.1:35167799-35310299 GCF_038502225.1 Cherax quadricarinatus | reverse complement strand
TGTGTGTGTGTGGTGTGTGTGGTGTGTGTGGTGTGTGTGGTGTGTGTGGTGTGTGTGGTGTGTGTGTGTGTGTGTGTGGTGTGTGTGTGGTGTGTGTGTGGTGTGTGTGTGGTGTGTGTGTGGTGTGTGTGGTGTGTGTGTGTGGTGTGTGTGTGTGTGGTGTGTGTGGTGTGTGTGGTGTGTGTGGTGTGTGTGTGTGTGTGTGTGGTGTGTGTGTGTGGTGTGTGTGTGTGGTGTGTGTGTGTGGTGTGTGTGTGTGTGTGTGTGTGTGTGTGTGTGTGTGTGGTGTGTGTGTGTGTGTGTGTGTGTGTGGTGTGTGTGTGGTGTGTGTGTGGTGTGTGTGTGGTGTGTGTGTGGTGTGTGTGTGGTGTGTGTGTGGTGTGTGTGTGTGTGTGTGGTGTGTGTTTGTGGTGTGTGTGTGTGTAGTGTGGTATGTGTGTGGTGTGTGTGTGGTGTGTGTGTGTGTGTGTGTGTGTGTGTGTGTGTGTGTGTGTGTGTGTGTGTGTGTGTGTGTGTGTGTGTGTGGTGTGTGGGGTGTGTGTGTGTTTGGTGTGTGTGTACTCACCTAGTTGTACTCACCTAGTTGAGGTTGCGGGGGTCGAGTCCGAGCTCCTGGCCCCGCCTCTTCACTGATCGCTACTAGGTCACTCTCCCTGAGCCGTGAGCTTTATCATACCTCTGCTTAAAGCTATGTATGGATCCTGCCTCCACTACATCGCTTCCCAAACTATTCCACTTACTGACTACTCTGTGGCTGAAGAAATACTTCCTAACATCCCTGTGATTCATCTGTGTCTTCAGCTTCCAACTGTGTCCCCTTGTTACTGTGTCCAATCTCTGGAACATCCTGTCTTTGTCCACCTTGTCAATTCCTCTCAGTATTTTGTATGTCGTTATCATGTCCCCCCTATCTCTCCTGTCCTCCAGTGTCGTCAGGTTGATTTCCCTTAACCTCTCCTCGTAGGACATACCTCTTAGCTCTGGGACTAGTCTTGTTGAAAACCTTTGCACTTTCTCTAGTTTCTTTACGTGCTTGGCTAGGTGTGGGTTCCAAACTGGTGCCGCATACTCCAATATGGGCCTAACGTATACGGTGTACAGGGTCCTGAACGATTCCTTATTAAGATGTCTGAATGCTGTTCTGAGGTTTGCTAGGCGCCCATATGCTGCAGCAGTTATTTGGTTGATGTGCACTTCAGGAGATGTGCCTGGTGTTATACTCACCCCAAGATCTTTTTCCTTGAGTGAGGTTTGTAGTCTCTGACCCCCTATCTTCATGACTTTGCACTTGGTGGGATTGAACTCCAGGAGCCAATTGCTGGACCAGGTCTGCAGCCTGTCCAGATCCCTTTGTAGTTCTGCCTGGTCTTCGATCGAGTGTATTCTTCTCATCAACTTCACGTCATCTGCAAACAGGGACACCTCAGAGTCTATTCCTTCCGTCATGTCGTTCAGAAATACCAGAAACAGCACTGGTCCTAGGACTGACCCCTGCAGGACCCCGCTGGTCACAGGTGCCCACTCTGACACCTCGCCACGTACCATGACTCGCTGCTGTCTTCCTGACAAGTATTCCCTGATCCATTGTAGTGCCTTCCCTGTTATCCCTGCTTGGTCCTCCAGTTTTTGCACCAATCTCTTGTGTGGAACTGTGTCAAACGCCTTCTTGCAGTCCAAGAAAATGCAATCCACCCACCCCTCTCTCTCTTGTCTTACTGCTGTCACCATGTCATAGAACTCCAGTAGGTTTGTGTGTGTGTGAGTGTGTGTGTGTGTGTGTGTGTGTGTGTGTGTGTGTGTGTGTGTGTGTGTATGTGTGTGTGTGTGTGTGTGTGTGTGTGTGTGGTGTGTGTGGTGTGTGTGTGTGGTGTGTGTGTGTGGTGTGTGTGTGGTGTGTGTGTGTGGTGTGTGTGTGGTGTGTGTGTGGTGTGTGTGGTGTGTGTGTGTGTGGTGTGTGTGTGGTGTGTGTGTGTGTGTGGTGTGTGTGTGGTGTGTGTGTGTGTGGTGTGTGTGTGTGGTGTGTGTGTGGTGTGTGTGTGTGTGGTGTGTGTGTGTGGTGTGTGTTGTGTGTGTGGTGTGTGTGGTGTGTGTGGTGTGTGTGTGTGGTGTGTGGTGTGTGTGTGTGGTGTGTGTGTGTGGTGTGTGTGTGTGGTGTGTGTCGTGTGTGTGTGGTGTGTGTGTGCTGTGTGTGTGTGGTGTGTGTGTGTGGTGTGTGTGTGGTGTGTGTGTGGTGTGTGTGTGTGGTGTGTGTGTGTGGTGTGTGTGTGGTGTGTGTGTGTGTGGTGTGTGTGTGGTGTGTGTGTGGTGTGTGTGTGTGTGGTGTGTGGTGTGTGTGGTGTGTGTGGTGTGTGTGGTGTGTGGTGTGTGTGTGGTGTGTGTGTGTGTGGTGTGTATGTGTGGTGTGTGTGTGTGTGGTGTGTGTGTGTGGTGTGTGTGTGTGGTGTGTGTGTGTGGTGTGTGTGTGTGGTGTGTGTGTGTGTGGTGTGTGTGTGTGTGGTGTGTGTGTGTGGTGTGTGTGTGTGGTGTGTGTGTGTGGTGTGTGTGTGTGGTGTGTGTGTGTGGTGTGTGTGGTGTGTGTGTGGTGTGTGTGTGTGGTGTGTGTGTGTGTGTGTGTGTGTGCGTGTGTGTGTGCGCGTGTGTGCGTGTGTGTGTGTGGTGTGTGGTGTGTGTGTGTGGTGTGTGTGTGTGGTGTGTGTGTGTGGTGTGTGTGTGGTGTGTGTGGTGTGTGTGTGTGGTGTGTGCGTGTGGTGTGTGTGTAGTGTGTGTGTGTGTGGTGTGTGTGTGTGGTGTGTGTGGTGTGTGTGTGTATGTGTGTGTGTGTTTGTGTGGTGTGTGTGGTGTGGTGTGTGTGGTGTGTGTGGTGTGGTGTGTGGTGTGTGTGGTGTGTGTGGTGTGTGTGGTGTGTGTGGTGTGTGGTGTGTGGTGTGTGTGTGTGGTGTGTGTGTGGTGTGTGTGTGTGTGGTGTGTGTGGTGTGTGTGGTGTGTGTGGTGTGTGTGTGTGGTGTGTGTGTGTGGTGTGTGTGCGTGGTTTGTGTGTGTGGTGTGTGTGTGTGGTGTGTGTGTGTGGTGTGTGCGTGTAGTGTGTGTGTGTGTGTGGTGTGTGTGTGTGGTGTGTGTGTGTAGTGTGTGTGTGTGTGTGGTGTGTGGTGTGTGGTGTGTGTGTGTGTGTGTGTGTGTGTGTGTGTGTGTGTGGTGTGTGTGTGTGTGTGTGTGTGTGTGTGGTGTGTGTGTGTGGTGTGTGGTGTGTCCCGGGCCTGCAGTGTGTGTATCGGGCCTGCAGTGTGTGTGTACCGGGCCTGTAGTGTGTGTGTACCGGGCCTGCAGTGTGTACCGGGCCTGCAGTGTGTGTGTACCGGGCCTGCAGTGTGTGTACCGGGCCTGCAGTGTGTGTGTACCGGGCCTGCAGTGTGTACCGGGCCTGTAGTGTGTGTGTACCGGGCCTGCAGTGTGTACCGGGCCTGCAGTGTGTGTGCACCGGGCCTGCAGTGTGTGTACCGGGCCTACAGTGTATGTACCGGGCCTGCAGTGTGTGTGTACCGGGCCTGCAGTGTGTGTGTACCGGGCCTGCAGTGTGTGTGTACCGGGCCTGCAGTGTGTGTGTACCGGGCCTGTAGTGTGTGTGTACCGGGCCTGCAGTGTGTACCGGGCCTGCAGTGTGTGTACCGGGCCTGCAGTGTGTGTGTGTGTGTACCGGGCCTGCAGTGTGTACCGGGCCTGCAGTGTGTACCGGGCCTGCAGTGTGTGTACCGGGCCTGTAGTGTGTACCGGGCCTGTAGTGTGTACCGGGCCTGCAGTGTGTACCGGGCATGCAGTGTGTACTGGGCGTGCAGTGTGTGTTACGGGCCTGCAGTGTGTACCGGGCCTGCAGTGTGTGTACCGGGCCTGCAGTGTGTACCGGGCCTGCAGTGTGTACAGGGCCTGCAGTGTGTGTACCGGGCCTGCAGTGTGAACCGGGCCTGCAGTGTGTGTACCAGGCCTGCAGTGTGTGTACCGGGCCTGCAGTGTGTACCGGGCCTGCAGTGTGTACCGGGCCTGCAGTGTGTACCGGGTCTGCAGTGTGTACCGGGCCTGCAGTGTGTGTGTACCGGGCCTGCAGTGTGCGTGTACTGGGCCTGCAGTGTGTGTGTACCGGGCCTGCAGTGTGTGTGTACCGGGTCTGCAGTGTGTGTGTACCGGGCCTGCAGTGTCTGTGTACCGGGCCTGTAGTGTGTACCGGGCCTGCAGTTTGTGTACCGAGCCTGCAGTGTGTGTACCGAGCCTGCAGTGTGTGTACCGGGCCTGCAGTGTGTACCCGGCCTGCAGTGTGTGTGTACCGGGACTGCAGTGTGTACCGGGCCTGCAGTGTGTACCTAGCCTGCAGTGTGTACCGGGCCTGCAGTGTGTAGCGGGCCTGCAGTGTGTAGCGGGCCTGCAGTGTGTAGCGGGCCTGCAGTGTGTAGCGGGCCTGCAGTGTGTACCGGGCCTGCAGTGTGTACCGGGCCTGCAGTGTGTACCGGGCCTGCAGTATGTACCGGGCCTGCAGTGTGTACCGGGCCTGCAGTGTGTACCGGGCCTGCAGTGTGTACCGGGCCTGCAGTGTGTACCGGGCCTGCAGTGTGTACCGGGCCTGCAGTGGTCCCGGGATTAAACTCGAGACAAAAGTAATATATTGAAATCCCTGAACAAAAACTCTGATCTCGCTCACGCTCCAGGAACTCCAGGTGCTGAGGTGAATGCAGCCGCCAGAGCCAGCTCAGCCTGCTCCAGGAGCTGACTCCCGGCCCAGTCTGCTTCAGGAGCTGGCTCCCGGCCCAGCCTGCTCCAGGAGCAGGCTCCCAGCTCTGTCTGCTCCAGAAGCTGGCTCTTGTCCGAGCTTGCTCCAGGAACTGGCTCCAGACACTGCCTATTCCAGGAACTGTCTCTCGGCTCAGCCTGCTCCAGGACCTGGCTCCTACCCTACCTTGCTCCAGGAACTGGCTCCAGGCACTGCCTGTTCCAAGAGCTGTCTCCCGGCTCAGCCTGCTCCAGGACCTGGCTCCTGCCCCAGGTTGCTCCAGGAACTGGCTCCTGCCCCAGCTTGCTCCAGGAACTGGCTCCAGGCACTGCCTGCTCCAGGCGCTATAATGAATCACTGTAGGTATGGTACGCTCGTCACAATCGTCACTGTAAACTGCAGCTATCACCATTTCGTCACTGTTGCCAGCAGTATTATCACCACCAAGTTATTGTTGCCATCAGTATTACCACCACCCCATCACTGTTAGGAATATTACCATCCCGTCACTGTTGTCAGCAATATTATTACCATCCCGTCACTGTTGTCAGCAATATTATTACCATCCCGTAACTGTTGTCAGCAATATTATTACCATCCCATCACTGTTGCCAGCAGTATTATTACCATCCCGTCACTGTTGTCAGCAATAATATTACCATCCTGTCACTGTTGTCAGCAGTAATATTACCATCCCGTCATTGTTGTCAGCAATATTACCACCCTGTCACTGTTGTCAGCAGTATTATTACCATCCTGTCACAGTTGTCAGCAGTATTATTACTACCCTGTCACTGTTGTCAGCAGCATTATTACCATCCCATCACTGTTGTCAGCAATGTTATTGCCATCCCGTCACTGTTGTCAGCAGTATTACCATCCCGTCACTGTTGTCAGCAGTATTACCATCCCGTCACTGTTGTCAGCAGTATTACCATCCCGTCACTCTTGTCAGCAGTATTATCATCATCCGTCACTGTTGTCAGCAGTATTATTACAATCCCGTCACTGTTGTCAGCAATATTACCATCCCGTCACTGTTGTCAGCAATATTACCATCCCGTCACTGTTGTCAGCAATATTACCATCCCGCCACTGTTGTCAGCAGTATTATTACAATCCCGTCACTGTTGTCAGCAATATTACCATCCCGTCACTGTTGTCAGCAATATTACCATCCCGTCACTGTTGTCAGCAATATTACCATCCCGTCACTGTTGTCAGCAATATTACCATCCCGTCACTGTTGTCAGCAATATTACCATCCCGCCACTGTTGTCAGCAATATTATCAATATTCTGTTTCAATCGTCACCTGCAGTTACACGCGTCACTACCGTCACGGTCATCTGCTGCAGTTACGCACGCGTCACTACCGTCACGGTCATCAGCTGCAGTTACGCACGCGTCACTACCGTCACGGTAATCAGCTGCAGTTACGCATGCGTCACTACCGTCACGGTCATCAGCTGCAGTTACGCACGCGTCACGTGCTCTTTTGATTTTTTTTTTTTGGTGCCTCCACAGCTTTTTTTGGCGGGCCAGCATGTGGGTATTTGCATACCGGGTGGCGGGCAGCGGCTAAGTAGGGGCGCGCGGGCGCGCAGTAAAGTAACGCAGACATGCACACCAGCTACTTTGCATATTAAAGTGCATTGATATACCGCACGCGCGACCCTGCCCTCCACACGCATACCCGCTACCACCACCTGCGGTACTAGGGAGGAGTGAGGCATGAGAGAATGGTGATGGGCGAGTGGAGGAGGATGAGTGAAGGGAATGGTGATGGGTGAGTGGAGGAGGATGGGTGAAGGGAATGGTGATGGGTGAGTGGAGGAGGATGGGTGAAGGGAATGGTGATGGGTGAGTGGAGGAGGATGGGTGAAGGGAATGGTGATGGGTAAGTGGAGGAGGATGAGTGAAGGGGATGGTGATGGGCGAGTGGAGGAGGATGAGTGAAGGGAATGGTGATGGGTGAGTGGAGGAGGATGGGTGAAGGGAATGGTGATGGGTGAGTGGAGGAGGATGGGTGGAGGTAATGGTGATGGGTGAGTGGAGGAGGATGGGTGAAGGTAATGATGGGTGAGTGGAGGAGGATGGGTGAAGGGAATGGTGATGGGTGAGTGGAGGAGGATGGGTGGAGGTAATGGTGATGGGTGAGTGGAGGATGAGTGAAGGGAATGGTGATGGGCGAGTGGAGGAGGATGGGTGAAGGGAATGGTGATGGGTGAGTGGAGGAGGATGGGTGAAGGGAATGGTGATGGGTGAGTGGAGGAGGATGGGTGGAGGTAATGGTGATGGGTGAGTGGAGGAGGATGGGTGAAGGTAATGATGGGTGAGTGGAGGAGGATGGGTGAAGGGAATGGTGATGGGTGAGTGGAGGAGGATGGGTGGAGGTAATGGTGATGGGTGAGTGGAGGATGAGTGAAGGGAATGGTGATGGGTGAGTGGAGGAGGATGGGTGAAGGGAATGGTGATGGGTGAGTGGAGGAGGATGAGTGAAGGGAATGGTGATGGGTGAGTGGAGGAGGATGAGTGAAGGGAATGGTGATGGGTGAGTGGAGGAGAATGGGTGAAGGGAATGGTGATGGGTAAGTGGAGGAGGATGAGTGAAGGGAATGGTGATGGGTGAGTGGAGGAGGATGAGTGAAGGGAATGGTGATGGGTGAGTGGAGGAGGATGAGTGAAGGGAATGGTGATGGGTGAGTGGAGGAGAATGGGTGAAGGGAATGGTGATGGGTAAGTGGAGGAGGATGAGTGAAGGGAATGGTGATGGGTGAGTGGAGGAGAATGGGTGAAGGGGATGGTGATGGGTAAGTGGAGGAGGATGAGTGAAGGGAATGGTGATGGGTAAGTGGAGGAGGATGAGTGAAGGGGATGGTGATGGGTGAGTGGAGGAGGATGAGTGAAGGGGATGGTTATGGGTGAGTGGAGGAGGATGAGTGAAGGGGATGGTGATGGGTGAGTGGAGGAGGATGAGTGAAGGGGATGGTGATGGGTGAGTGGAGGAGGATGAGTGAAGGGAATGGTGATGGGTAAGTGGAGGAGGATGAGTGAAGGGGATGGTTATGGGTGAGTGGAGGAGGATGAGTGAAGGGAATGGTGATGGGTAAGTGGAGGAGGATGAGTGAAGGGGATGGTGATGGGTGAGTGGAGGAGGATGAGTGAAGGGAATGGTGATGGGTAAGTGGAGGAGGATGAGTGAAGGGGATGGGTACAGCACTAGGTAGGAAGGTGGTATATCAGTGATATACCCGTCACCGATTTCCAGAGCTTTTGTACTCTACCAGTCTGGCCTTTACCCGGCTTTCCTTGCTGAGTGCTGGTTTAACCAGGCTGTTGCTACTAGCAACTCGCTAACCACCATAGCCTGGCTGACCCGGCACTTGGAAGAGGTAGTGATAGAATTTCCTCATTAAGACTTCTATATTTTTCAGGTCATTTTTCTGATAGTATGTGATGGCAGTAAGTTGAAGAGTCTTGGACCCTGGCTGCTGATAAGGTGTTCCCTTAGTGTGTCTACGGCGCCCCTGTCTTTCACTGGCTATATTTTACAGTTCTTCCCATGTCTCTCACTTCAATACGCTGTTATGGCATCTCTCGTCTTCGCTCCAGAGAGAACATTCCTAATACCTTGAGACATTTCCAGTGGCTTAAATACCTTATTGATTATGCGGGTAGTAAGCGGCAAGCATTTTGAGTGTATTATAAGATCCAATTTTAAGGTTTACATCAAAGAGAGAGAGGTTTGTTTTATAAACATCTGAAGTGGGATTTCTAGATAACATCTTACAAGTTAAATATCACTTGTCATTTCCTTGGACTCAAAAGAGAAATCGTAGAAAAAATACATTGAAACCTTATACAGTTCAAAAGTGTTCAATGTATATTTTTCAACTCTGGCATCTCTCCTGTTTTGAAGGGAGCGGTGAGCATGGCGATAATCTGGACATCAGAGCTCAAATTATTTTAGTACCACTAGTGATGTTATTTCTTTTCTTTTGAAAGTTTTCATTATCCACCCTATCATTTCTTCTAACCTTTGCTACAATTACCTTACTGTCTTCTCTAAATGACATCTTATTTCCAGGAAACTACCTCTGCACTTGCCAAGGCCTGTGGAATAATAGCCGACTCGAAACTGTTCCTCCAACGAACACAGTGCTAGTACTAATGGTACTTTGCAGTTCTTTACAAATACTAAATTCATGGACTCAGGCCCAGATGTTGTGTGCATGAGCATGTTGTTTTTCTTTTTCCAAGTTAAAAGAATCTGAGCTAATGTCAGATATATAATTTGTAGGATGGACAGAGTTAGTGAATAAATTATCGGGGTCTTCGCTTCTCATAGTAGCGATCGTAGTGTTGAACACTAATACTGTTCTTTTAGGATATCATTCATTTTTATGTCATACTTGTATATAATTTTAAATAAAGGACCAATACCGGGAGAGAGTTTTTAATCTAGATTTTGCATATGCCCCCCCCCCAAAAAAAAAAAGTATTGTGAAAATTCCCAATTTATGGATTTTTTTTGTTCCTTTTGTGTTTCATGTATCTGGTATAACGACAAATTTTCGTTGTAAATTTTCTTTTTTTGTAATATTTGTGGATTTTTTAATCGGATCAACAACTTATTTTCTCCTTCTGAAATGTGTTCTATATTCTTTTACATTTGATCTCCTTTTATGCTTTCTTAGCTTTATATATTTTAAACCTGCCTTGTACACCTGTTGAATCTCAAGCCCCTACCATTACATGACTATAAAAAGTATTATTGTCCACTGGGCCAGACTCGCGGATCACTCTGTATGCCATTTGCTTTAAATGATATACGATGAGCCAACAGTAGTATAAAGAAGCCAGGATAATGTGACACTAAACACAGTATAAGAGAAAGGTCAGTGTAAAACGTCAGGCTTCCCACAGCTGTCAAATGTTACTGAAACAATACAACGCCATCGCCTGAAATTGGTAAGTAGAAATAACTATACAAAATAAAACTACCTAAATATTTTTGAGTCACTAACATTCAGAAAGTATCTCTTACTTCAGAGAAACATGCGTATCTGTACTTCAGTTTTGGTCTCAGAAATGCTGCGGATGGGTGGGGAGGGTGAGGTTCAGAGGTTCATTTCAACACTGACGTCTGAACATTCTTGATGGTAAATATATTTCCTTCTTTGAATCACTCTTGATAGGAGACAACACATGTGGTTAAATCACCACTGAAATAAACAGAAACACATGAAAAATTGTCTACATCTAAACTATCCAACATTAAAAATGGGCTCCACCGACAAGCCACCCAAAAACTCGCCGACAATGGAAGCAAAGGGAAAAAGTGCTCTAATACCACAAAGGCCGCCTGACAAAATATTTACACCACAAAATCTTTCGAAAATATCACTAATGGTCTACATTTGAGAAAATCCCTCAAAGGCTAGAAGAAAATGTGTTCCCAGGCGGGTGCATTAATCCGGGGAAGTCATCAATGTGTGTGGCGGGTGTGTCAAGAGTCACAATAGCTCCGCCACCTTCCTATTTCTTCATTATGACGAGTGCTGAATGGAGCACAGAATTCACGCCGGCCTCCCTGGCGGCGCCTCTTTCATACATGCTTATTCACTGTCCCGCTTGCCATTCATCACTGGAGGAGACAGTGGCGGCGCCCCCTCTTATTCTCATTCATGGTCTCATCCATCATTCATCACTGGTGGTAAGTGGCTTAATTACATTTGAATTAGGTGGTCCCCCGGCTCTAATAGGTGAGGCAGAGCACAGGTGCTCAGGCGTAATGGCCACAACTGCTTGGAGAAATGGCATAAAGTCAATTTCTTTAGAAAGGTAAAAAAAAAAAAAAGAGGCCGAGAGTTATGGTAGAACATAAACACTCCATATGGAAATCCTTCATTTGCACAACGTTTCGCTCGCAGATGAGCTTGAAAAACCTCACCTGCGAACCACTGTGCACATTAACAGTTCCTGCACCAGGTCAGTTTCTGAGTGCAGGAAAACCTTCGCTAGTAACATAACCTTAACAACACTATTAAACACATCATTGGTGTATGGAATAAAACGAAAACTTTTTTTTCACTTTCAGTACACAAAAATTTAGGTACCTCATTAACACACAAAAACACAAAGATAACACTGCAAACAAAACTATACAGAAAGATAACTATACAAATAAAACAAAGATAGCTCTGCAAATAACACAAAGATAACACTGCGAACAAAAACACACAAAGATAACACTACAAACAAAAACACACAAAGATAACATTACAAACAAAAACACAAAGATAACACTGCAAACAAAAACACAAAGATAACACTACAAACAAAAACACACAAAGATAACATTGCAAACAAAAACACAAAGATAACACTACAAACAAAAACACACAAAGATAACATTGCAAACAAAAACACAAAGATAACACTGCAAAGGACATAGATAACACTGTAAACAAAAACACACAATAACACTGCAAACAAAAGCACACAAATATAGCACTATTATTATTATTATTATTATAATCAAGGGGAAGCGCTAAACCCGGAGGATTATACAGCGCCTGGGGGGGGGAATATAGCACTAAAAAATACAAAGATAACAGTGTAAACAGTAACACACAACAGTGGAAAAAATAAAATACTAACCTAGAAAATTAATGGTAGACAGCCAAGAGCAACGGCAGACAACACTATTTTGGGAAATTAATACTAAAAGTCAGGAATAGTAAAAAAAATGAAATTACGAAGATAAATCGTAGAGAAAAAGTGGAACAACAACAACAATAGTAGTAAAGATCCAGTAAAGAGAAGACACACGGTACAGGACAAGCTTTTATTGAAGCCCATCCTCTTAATGAGAAGAGCTACGACACACTGAGAAGAGCTACGACACACTGAGAAGAGCTACGACACACTGAGAAGAGCTACGACACACTGAGAAGAGCTACGACACACTGAGAAGAGCTACGACACACTGAGAAGAGCTACGACACACTGAGATGAGCTACGACACACTGAGATGAGCTACGACACGCTGAGAAGAGCTACGACACACTGAGAAGAGCTACGACACACTGAGAAGAGCTACGACACACTGAGAAGAGCTACGCCACACTGAAAAGTGCTACGCCACACTGAGAAGAGCTACGCCACACTGAAAAGTGCTACGCCAAAGTGTTGGAGTCTCACCCACAGTGTTGGAGCCTCTCCCACAGTGTTGGAGCCTCACCCACAGTGTTGGAGTCTCACCCACAGTGCTGGAACCTCACCCACAGTGTTGGAGTCTCACCCACAGTGCTGGAACCTCACCCACAGTGTTGGAGCCTCACCCAGAGTGTTGGAGTCTGACCTACAGTGTTGGAGCCTCACCCACAGTGCTGGAACCTCACCCACAGTGTTGGAGCCTCACCCACAGTGTTGGAGTCTCACCCACAGTGCTGGAACCTCACCCACAGTGTTGGAGTCTCACCCACAGTGTTGGAATCTCACCCACAGTGTTGGAGCCTCATCCACAGTGTTGGAGTCTCAACCACAGTGTTGGAGTCTCACCCACAGTGTTGGAGCCTCATCCACAGTGCTGGAACCTCACCCACAGTGTTGGAGCCTCACCCACAGTGTTGGAGCCTCAACCACAGTGTTGGAGCCTCACCCACAGTGTTGGAGTCTCACCCACAGTGCTGGAACCTCACCCACAGTGTTGGAGCCTCACCCACAGTGTTGGAGCCTCAACCACAGTGTTGGAGTCTCACCCACAGTGTTGGAGCCTCAACCACAGTGTTGTATTCTCACCCACAGTGTTGGAGCCTCAACCACAGTGTTGGAGTCTCAACCACAGTGTTGGAGACTCAACCACAGTGTTGGAGACTCAACCACAGTGTTGGAGTCTCACCCACAGTGTTGGAGTCTCACTCACAGTGTTGGAGCCTCAACCACAGTGTTGGAGACTCAACCACAGTGTTGGAGACTCAACCACAGTGTTGGAGTCTCACCCACAGTGTTGGAGCCTCACCCACAGTGTTGGAGCCTCAACCACAGTGTTGGAGCCTCAACCACGGGCAGATTAACCCACCATTTACTCTGAAGGTGAACAACAAAATTGAGTCAACAGGATGAGCCGCTGGTAGCGCTGCGGACTCATGCTTACGTCACGCCCACAGGATTGTGACGGATTACCACAAACACCGACACAGTCTATTCAATTTCAGTCTTTCATTCCCATTCACTAGTGTGTGTGTGTGTGTGTGTGTGTGTGTGTGTGTGTGTGTGTGTTGTGTGTGTTGTGTGTGTTGTGTGTGCTTGTGTGTATAAATGTGCGTGTTGTGTGTGCGTGTTGTGTGTGCGTGTGTGTGTGTGTGTGTGTGTTTTGTGTGTGTGTGTTTTGTGTGTGTGTGTGTGTTGTGTGTGTGTGTGTGTGTGTGTGTGTGTGTGTGTGTGTGTGTGTGTGTGTGTGTGTGTGTGTGTGTGTGTGTGTGTGTGTGTGTGTGTGCGCTTGTGTGTGTGTGCTTGTGTGTGTATGCTTGTGTGTGTGTGCTTGTGTGTGTGCTTGTGTGTGTGCTTGTGTGTGTGCTTGTGTGTGTGTACTCATCTAGTTGCACTCACCTAGTTGTGGTTGCGGGTGGTCGATTCACAGCTCCTGGCCCCGCCTCTTCAACTGGCCGTTACTCAGTCACTCTTCCCGCTCCGTGAGCATTATCATGTGTGTGTGTGTGTGTGTGTGTGTGTGTGTGTGTGTGTGTGTGTGTGTGTGTGTGTGTGTGTGTGTGTGTGTGTGTGTGTGTGTGTGTGTGTGTGTGTGTGTACTCACCTAGTTGAGGTTGCGGGGGTCGAGTCCGAGCTCCTGGCCTCGCCTCTTCACTGATCGCTACTAGGTCACTCTCCCTGAGCCGTGAGCTTTATCATACCTCTGCTTAAAGCTATGTATGGATCCTGCCTCCACTACATCGCTTCCCAAACTATTCCACTTACTGACTACTCTGTGGCTGAAGAAATACTTCCTAACATCCCTGTGATTCATCTGTGTCTTCAGCTTCCAACTGTGTCCCCTTGTTACTGTGTCCAATCTCTGGAACATCCTGTCTTTGTCCACCTTGTCAATTCCTCTCAGTATTTTGTATGTCGTTATCATGTCCCCCCTATCTCTCCTGTCCTGTGTGTGTGTGTGTGTGTGTGTGTGTGTGTGTGTGTGTGTGTGTGTGTGTTCAATATAATCGAAGAGAAAGTAAACAATGTAAATGAAGTTGAACAATTCAAGTTTCCCAGTCGTCTTTCTGTGGAAATGGGCGCGAGTAGCACAGATCCTCCAGATGTCACCGGCTGTCAGCTTCAGGAAGTCACGTTATCAAGACACTCACTTGTTACCTTGATGAATGCGATGAACTTCCCTTTGTCAGAGTCCTCTAGTCCCAATATTCTCACTCTCCCTCAAGTCTGGCTTGCAATACCTCGCCTTAGGTACTGGATACTTAGGTATCCAGTACTGATAAATCTCTGCAAGGCCCCATGATTAACATTGAGGCACACGGGAAAAAAACATTTGCATAAACCTAGAATGCTCTAAGAACGCCCTCTAGAAGCACCTTCAGACACTTGCCAATCACCTCCTGAAACACTTGCGTCAACACTCTTGTCGTGTTAGTCAGTCTGCAACATGTGTAAACCAACATATCACTCGTGAACCGACACAAGACTGAACTAACACACCACACTTGGACCACCACACCACTCTTGAACCATCACAACACTGCTGGAAGAGCAAGTGGATGCCACAAAGTGACCAGTAGCGTCAACACGAGGGAGCTTTCAGCACTTGAGCGTCCGGGAGGCCTCAACCACGCCAGGCACCACAGGGGATCCACGAAGCCCTCCATCCCTGGGGTTCCAGCTCCCAGGAAGGGGGGATAGAGGGCGTGACATACCCCTCTGACGTCACGTGCCCAACTAGAGCACCGGAACAACAGCTAACGCTGGTACCAGCCATATTTCCAGATTTATCTGAAATGTGCAATTTATATTGATGAAAGCATATACTTTATATTGATGAAAGCAATTTATATTGATGAAAGTATTATATGATGTCTACCAATATCAAACTACTAACACAACTTGACAAGTGGTGTCACAAAAGAGGGAGGAAGTGGGAGAGAGGCGGGGGGAGGGAGGAGGGAAAGAGTTGAGGAACAAGGACGAACACACAATAGGGGAGATGAAGGTAGGGAGGGGAGAAAGGGGAGGTGAGAGATGGGAAAAAGGATGGGAGCTGGAAAGGGAGACTGAGAGAAGACTCGCATGATACTGTGAACACCACATAAGCAGAGTGGCTGTGACTGCCCAGTTAATTAATGCATTTATGGAATTTATGACAGGTTTAATAAATGAGCTGGGCCATGATTTTAATGGTATTAGTAACTATTGTGATAATTAGATAATTTCACCGAAAGACAGCAATAAGAAAGTCAGACCCAGGCTTGTTGGAGAGGCCATGCAAGGTGGACATGCAAGGTGGGGTAAAAGGTGGACATGCAAGGTGGGGTAAAAGGTGGACATGCAAGGTGGGGTGCAAGGTGGACATGCAAGGTGGGGTGCAAGGTGGACATGCAAGGTGGGGTGCAAGGTGGACATGCAAGGTGGGGTGCAAGGTGGACATGCAAGGTGGGGTGCAAGGTGGACATGCAAATGTTAAAACAACAATAAAAATACGTTTATGCTTCAGGGACACACAAAAATAATGTCGGATCGTCTCAAAGACAACCACGCATGCACGCACACACACACACACACACACACACACACACACACACACACACACACACACACACAAGCTCTCATACACATGTACAACATACCAAGTGAATATAGATAAGTGACTTTAACAAGTGGTAACTAACACATATACATACACAAATACCCGCAACCCCCCTCCCCCCCCCACCACCACACACACACACACACACACACACACACACACACACACACACACACACACTTCACAAGGAACATTTTCAGCCAACTTCAACACAATTTATAATGGTGACTTGATTGACAATCACCAACCAAGGGATATCCCACTATTTTCTACCCTCAAGCCAGGAAATATACAGGACGTAACACAGCAACAGGCAGACAGAAGTGAGTCAGAGCGTCATGTATAGTAATGATGAGATTGTAAACAAGGCCAGTAAACTCAGGGAAACAACAGTAAATGAAGAACTGAATTTAACTCTGCTTTCGTACTCCAAGCAACTTGGAATACTAATAAATGCAATTTTTACAATAATTTTACAGAGAGAGAGAGAGAGAGAGAGAGAGGGGGGGGGGGCTTAGATTTCATTCTGTTCCCTATTTGCATGTCTCATAACAAAAAGGCTTTCATATGAGCTGATGTAGGTAACAGCTCTTAGCTTGTAAATAAAGTTAGACATTAATAACCTTGTAAAACCCCGTATTAAAGAGAAAAAGAATATAGCCGTTTAACTCCCAAAATAGTGAAGTTTTAATATACAGTCCAGAACTCTGAAGTCCCCAGACTAGGCAGGAGTGTGTAGCAGTGTGTCAAGCTGTGTAACCAAGATTGTCCTTGAACATACTATTACTGATATATGTGAACGACATATTAGAGAGATTTATTCATTTCTGTGTTGTATACGACGCAACAATAATGAGGACATGAAAGGAAGAGTGGAGAAAACTGACGATGAACACAAGTGTAAAAATGGTCTGTTATCTTGCTGCCGGATTTCAATCCTAAGTGCAAAGAATGGAGATGGAAACCGGGGAAGAGAGGCTTTAGGAATGGTACCTACTAAGCAAGGAATAACTCCAAGTGTTGAACATAGGATAAGTGGCAGGGGTAGACCTCACACTCAAAGCTATCTACAAAAGCCCACACACACACACACACGATAACATCAACCATGGTACGAACAGTTATCACAGGTAATGAATACTATCAGGATCCTGCATAAGGAATAATTCAAAACATTGTACTCCACGTACGTCAGATCTCTGCTGAAGTATACGGCACATAAAGCGCAAGAATGCTCCGGGACCAGCAGATTGGTCCAGGAGCTGACACAAGAATTACTACACGAGAAGCTAAACCTTCAAAGACAGGAATAGTAAGACTTATAACGAGATATGATCAGAACGCTGATGATACTCACAGGTAATGGTAAAACAAATAACACACTGATAAAAGGGCCAGGACGAGGGTATTTAAATACCTAAATATGATCATAGAAAAATCTGAAGTGCAAGGCCAGAATGGAAGTGGATTCAAATAGAGAGAGTGAAAGCAGATTCTACATATGGATCAAAGAGAAGATACAAAAGAATCTACAACATCAAAAGTCAAACCACTTAAATGAAAACTGTAGATGCGGGATCCGGGAGCTGGAACACAACCCCTCCACCACAAACACCCGAGTACAAAAGAACTCACATACTGTCTTGTCCTAAGATATAATACACGACCCTTTGGTACAAGTTCGTATTGACTATTCTGTGATGGAGAAAAGGGGTGGGGGTCATTTCTGCCTTTTATAAAGATCGAAATAAAAATACTTTATTGTCAACATTTAACAATTTAGATCATACATCTCTCCCCTCACCCCAGAGCAGTCTTAAACACCAGCGAAACACACATCTGCCAGCAGCAACACCAGACGACACCCCAACAACAAATAGCAGCCAAACAGAAAGCACCAACAGCAACAGCAACAAAAGCAGCAGCAGCAACAGCAGGAGCAGCAGCACCACCACCACCACGATCAGCATCATACACGCCTTCCAACCTCATCACTGTCACCGCCGCCGCTGCCACAGCAGGATTATCAAACAGCCGCAGCCATAACAGCACCAACCTCCCAGCCACAGCCGCCACCTTCACGTCCTCTAACCACTTAGTATACCCGGCGTCCATCACTAATATTATCTGCAGCTAACACAAACGATAACCCTCCAATCCCTTTACAACAGCCACTTTTATCTACCTTATCACGTGCTATCTGACCGCTGCTCTGACACAGCCAAGACTCGGACAATAGCAGACACCGACCTCCCTCATCATGACCTCCTGCTTTGCATACTGTGAAGGGAGAGTACAGGACAAACCCATAACCAGACATACGCTCACAGCTCTCCTTACTGTGTAAGGATAGGACATACCCATACCCAGACTTACGCGCAGAATTCACCCATATCCAGAACACGCCCATACTCAATCACGCGCTCACAGACTTCACTATCCCGGGAATCTATACAACTCATCAATAAAAGTGATCTAAGTTCACCGTTACTCGCTGACGCAGTTTTCATGTAATAGTCGTGATATTTACAAGCATTTTGATAAAGTAGGTCGCTCACGCTCTTGGAAACAAAATTATATACAATACACACACACACACAAAAGATAAAATCAACAAACGAACAAAACGATGAACATGAATAAAATACTCAACACAAATAAATACTATAATATTAAGTTAAAAAAAATCGTTTAAAAATCACGAAGTTATTAACGTCAAAATACTCTCCTCAAAGTTCTCGGAGGTCTCTACAGGAACCACAATAATTATAAAAGCCAAACGAAGGAAGAACACTTGAATTGTATTTCACAGTCAGCAACATGCCACAAGATATGGGTGAGATGGACTATCCTCAGTCGACAGAAATTTGTCTCAAAAATTTTATAACTTGTTGCTAGTCTGTAAGGTTCACCGGGCCCACCACTTCCCAAGGACATATCTGTGAATATGGACACTGAACACCAACATGGCCTGGGTATCAACAAATACCCCACATCGTTGTGCCGAGCGGGAAGACACACTAAAATCTCCTGAATCTCTTGGACCACAAATACTTTAAAGGCATTCATTATATTCGAGTGTAGAGATAATGTTCGTACTGGGTGTCCCATGCATATCTCACATTCTATTTAATACGTCTAAACATAGTTATAATTTTGACTTATTTTACATAATGTACAGGTGAGCCCTTTGAGGATTTGGATGGTAGATAAGGATGATGTGAGAAACACTTATTAAATGTAATTTTGCTGCTACTCAGAATGTCGTAACGACATTCTTTCGTTAAAAGTTTTCGTAAATACGAAAGTGTTCAGCAGACGACTATTTGTTGGTCGAAATATACAGACCAACTTTATCTTCCGTGTTTGTCTCCATATGAGTTATTACTTAGCAACGATAAGTGTTCATTACACCTTCATCAGTAATATAAATATGATCAAAATAAATAAGGTACAATGATAGTAGTGTTTTCCCCCCAAAAATATAACTTCCAAGGTTGAGTAAGTTGCCAGAGGAAACCATAAACTCGTGAACCACCACCACCATACATTAAGGTAGAAAACAATTATAGGCAATACAACATATACGTTTCAAATAATAAATGACAAATATAAGAGATGGCACGACTCTCTAGCAGTGACACAGCTCTCTTAGTGAGACAACATAAGAGATGACACGACTCTAGCAGTGACACAGCTCTCTTAGTGAGACAACATAAGAGATGGCACGACTCTAGCAGTGACACAGCTCTCTTAGTGAGACAAGAGACGACACGACTCTCTAGCAGTGACAGCTCTCTTAGTGAGACAACATAAGAGATGACACGACTCTAGCAGTGACACAGCTCTCTTAGTGAGACAACATAAGAGATGACACGACTCTAGAAGTGACACAGCTCTCTTAGTGAGACAACATAAGAGATGACACGACTCTAGCAGTGACACAGCTCTCTTAGTGAGACAACATAAGAGATGACACGACTCTAGCAGTGACACAGCTCTCTTAGTGAGACAACATAAGAGATGACACGACTCTAGCAGTGACACAGCTCTCTTAGTGAGACAACATAAGAGATGACACGACTCTAGCAGTGACACAGCTCTCTTAGTGAGACAACATAAGAGATGACACGACTCTAGCAGCAACACAGCTCTCTTAGTGAGACAACATAAGAGATGACACGACTCTCTAGCAGGGACACAGCTCTCTTAGTGAGACAACATAAGAGATGACACGACTCTAGCAGTGACACAGCTCTCTTAGTGAGACAACATTAGAGATGACACGACTCTAGCAGTGACACAGCTCTCTTAGTGAGACAACATTAGAGATGACACGACTCTAGCAGTGACACAGCTCTCTTAGTGAGACAACATAAGAGATGACACGACTCTAGCAGTGACACAGCTCTCTTAGTGAGACAACATAAGAGATGACACGACTCTAGCAGTGACACAGCTCTCTTAGTGAGACAACATTAGAGATGACACGACTCTAGCAGTGACACAGCTCTCTTAGTGAGACAACATAAGAGATGACACGACTAGCAGTGACACAGCTCTCTTAGTGAGACAACATAAGAGATGGCACGACTCTCTAGCAGTGACACAGCTCTCTTAGTGAGACAACATAAGAGATGACACGACTCTCTAGCAGTGACACAGCTCTCTTAGTGAGACAACATAAGAGATGACACGACTCTAGCAGTGACACAGCTCTCTTAGTGAGACAACATAAGAGATGACACGACTCTAGCAGTGACACAGCTCTCTTAGTGAGACAACATAAGAGATGACACGACTCTAGCAGTGACACAGCTCTCTTAGTGAGACAACATAAGAGATGACACGACTCTAGCAGTGACACAGCTCTCTTAGTGAGACAACATAAGAGATGACACGACTCTAGCAGTGACACAGCTCTCTTAGTGAGACAACATAAGAGATGACACGACTCTAGCAGTGACACAGCTCTCTTAGTGAGACAACATAAGAGATGACACGACTCTAGCAGTGACACAGCTCTCTTAGTGAGACAACATAAGAGATTACACGACTCTAGCAGTGACACAGCTCTCTTAGTGAGACAACATAAGAGATGGCACGACTCTAGCAGTGACACAGCTCTCTTAGTGAGAGAACATAAGAGATGACACGACTCTAGCAGTGACACAGCTCTCTTAGTGAGACAACATAAGAGATAACACGACTCTAGCAGTGACACAGCTCTCTTAGTGAGACAACATAAGAGATGGCACGACTCTAGCAGTGACACAGCTCTCTTAGTGAGACAACATATTAAGAAACTGTACACACAAAATATATAATAGATAAAAATCATGAAGGATCAGAGTAATATCAACAAATTTGTAAAGTCAGAATGAATGATGATGATGATAATGATGATGTCGCCACCGCCCCCTTCAAAGAGTAAAATATAAATTACTATACAAATATATCAGAGAGACTCAACAGTGTAAGAGGAACATACAAGTGGGACTTCAAGGTAGGCTCAAAAAGATCCTAAGACTCACTTGATAAGACGATCAACAACAAGTAGCAGAAATCATCATTGAGGTTTCATCAAATGATCCTTACTTTACACCTGTAAAATGTAAGTGCAAAATATGTGAGTAGAACATATATGGGTGGAACCTGTCAGTATATTCTGTTATATTCTAGCTGAAACAAACTCAGCTAGGAGCGGAGCTGTGTCCACCACTATCATAAACTAGGCAACTACATCGCATACTATTGGTACATCGGCCAACTTATCTTAACCTACAACACTAATCACAAGTCAGACCATAGATCTTCCATTCCATGCCTTGAATTTCAACATTATTAGCACTGACAGTAATGCCAACGCCTGTCCTTCATCTCCACCACATTTTAATATCTACCAAAGATTTTAGTTCGTTCGTTAGTTCTTCGTTCGTTTTCTCTTTCTCTCCCTCTCACGCGCATGAAGCACACGCATGCAAACTCACTCACTCACACACACACACACACACACACACACACACACACACACACACACAACCTGGAGATGTGTGGAGGGAAGGCATCAAAGAGGAAGAGCTTCAAGCACAAAGTTCCTCTTAAAGTCAAGACTTCCAAGTCACTGCGCCAAAAGTCGCATTCAAATTGTGAAGTAGGTAATACACTTTATCATACCCGTATATTCTCATCATACTCATACCAGCAAGGTCTCATTAGGCTAGCATGCTCACCACACAAGCATACACACTCATCATACCAGCATACCCTTATCTGGAATGTAATAAATTACGCATTTTTTTAAGATGTATTGAAATTGGTGACCAAGTTGTAATTTAAGATTTTATGAATATAATTTATGCATACTGGAAAACTGTTTTCCGTAATTATAAAATAGAGATCTTTAGTAACTAAAATGTAGGTTTAAGGAATTTGTAGAATTAGGGATCAGGAAAAAATAATGCGAAATTAGAATAATCACAGATACCCTAACTCTCTTATTTATCTTAGTGAGAGAAAGGGGATGTGAGGAGTAACTCGAGGAATAATTCCATTCCCTAGTTAAATACTGGACGTTTTAACCTGTCAGAAGCTCCAATGACATGTGATGTGCAGGCAGGTGACTGGGACGTCCTATACTGGAGGTGGAACTGTTGACTCGATGGTGGGTAATATATTAGATGATTATGATGTTAGAACTAGGAGAAAGGGGAGAGAGGGATAAGGACAGAGGAGTGAAGGAGGAATGAGGACAATTAGTTGTGCCGTGGCTGGCAGTGTGGATTGACTAATGATCCTGTGCAAAAAGGAGCTGTCTGGCTAAGACAGCTATCGAGGCAGCGTGAGTGTTGGGTTATCTCAGCCTTTACCTTTGATGGGTTTCGAGAGTTTTCCCTATTCCTGTTACCCGGTCATTCGCCAGGTCTGTATAGCTGAGAATACTGTGAGTACCGTATTGTTCTAGGCTCCTTTTGCAAGCTATCCCAATCAATAATATTGTTCCCCCTCCGCGTACCACCACAGCACCAAGCTACCCACACCTCCACCCAGCCTCTTCCCACCCCCACAGCATCACCAAGCTACCCACACCTCCACCCAGCCTCTTCCCACCCCCACAGCACCAAGCTACCCACACCTCCACCCAGCCTCTTCCCACCCCCACAGCATCAAGATATCCACACCTCCACCCAGCCTCTTCCCACCCTCACAGCATCAAGATATCCACACCTCCACCCAGCCTCTTCCCACCCCCACAGCATCACCAAGCTACCCACACCTCCACCCAGCCTCTTCCCACCCCCACAGCACCAAGCTACCCACACCTCCACCCAGCCTCTTCCCACCCCCACAGCACCAAGCTACCCACACCTCCACCCAGCCTCTTCCCACCCCCACAGCATCACCAAGCTACCCACACCTCCACCCAGCCTCTTCCCACCCCCACAGCACCAAGCTACCCACACCTCCACCCAGCCTCTTCCCACCCCCACAGCATCAAGCTACCCACACCTCCACCCAGCCTCTTCCCACCCCCACAGCATCAAGATATCCACACCTCCACCCAGCCTCTTCCAACCCCCACAGCATCAAGATATCCACACCTCCACCCAGCCTCTTCCCACCCCCACAGCATCAAGATATCCACACCTCCACCCAGCCTCTTCCAACCCCCACAGCATCAAGATATCCACACCTCCACCCAGCCTCTTCCCACCCCCACAGCATCAAGATATCCACACCTCCACCCAGCCTCTTCCCACCCCCACAGCATCAAGATATCCACACCTCCACCCAGCCTCTTCCCACCCAGACAGCATCAAGATATCCACACCTCCACCCAGCCTCTTCCCACCCCCACAGCATCAAGATATCCACACCTCCACCCAGTCTCTCCTCAACCCAACAGCATCACCAAGCTACCCACACCTCTCACCACGTCTCTTCCCACCCTTCACAGCAACACCAAGCTACCTACACCTCCACCCAGTCTCTTCCCACCCCCACAACAATAAGCTACCCACACCTCCACCCTCACAACAACAAGCTACCCACACCTCCAACCTCACAACAACAAGCTACCCCCACCTCCACCCAGTCTCTTCCCACCCCCACAACAAAAAGCTACCCACACCTCCACCCAGTCTCTTCCCACCCCCACAACAAAAAGCTGCCCACACCTCCACCCAGTCTCTTCCCACCCCCACAAAAAGCTACCCCCACCTCCACCCAGTCTCTTACCACCCCAACAAGAAGCTACCCCCACCTCCACCCAGTCTCTTCCCACCCCCACAACAAGAAGCTACCCCCACCTCCACCCTCACAACAACAAGCTACCCCCACCTCCACCCAGTCTCTTCCCACCCCCACAACAAAAAGCTACTCCCACCTCCACCCAGTCTCTTCCCACCCCCACAAAAAGCTACCCCCACCTTCACCCAGTCTCTTCCCACCCCCACAAGAAGCTACCCCCACCTCCACCCAGTCTCTTCCCACCCCGACAACAAAAAGCTACCCCCACCTCCACCCTCACAACAACAAGCTACCCCCACCTCCACCCAGTCTCTTCCCACCCCCACAACAACAAGCTACCCCCACCTCCACCCAGTCTCTTCCCACCCCCACAACAAAAAGCTACTCCCACCTCCACCCAGTCTCTTCCCACCCCCACAACAAAAAGCTACCCCCACCTCCACCCAGTCTCTTCCCACCCCCACAACAATAAGCTACCCACACCTCCACCCTCACAACAACAAGCTACCCCCACCTCCACCCAGTCTCTTCCCACCCCCACAACAAAAAGCTACCCACATCTCCACCCAGTCTCTTCCCACCCCCACAACAACAAGCTACCCCCACCTCCACCCAGTCTCTTCCCACCCCCACAACAACAAGCTACCCCCACCTCCACCCAGTCTCTTCCCACCCCCACAACAATAAGCTACCCACACCTCCACCCCCACAACAAAAAGCTACCCACACCTCCACCCAGTCTCTTCCCACCCCCACAACAAAAAGCTGCCCGCACCTCCACCCAGTCTCTTCCCACCCCCACAAAAAGCTACCCCCACCTCCACCCAGTCTCTTCCCACCCCCACAAAAAGCTACCCCCACCCAGTCTCTTCCCACCCCCACAACAAGAAGCTACCCCCACCTCCACCCTCACAACAACAAGCTACCCCACCTCCACCCAGTCTCTTCCCACCCCACAACAAGAAGCTACCCCCACCTCCACCCTCACAACAACAAGCTACCCCACCTCCACCCAGTCTCATCCCACCCCACAACAAGAAGCTACCCCCACCTCCACCCTCACAACAACAAGCTACCCCACCTCCACCCAGTCTCTTCCCACCCCACAACAAGAAGCTACCCCCACCTCCACCCTCACAACAACAAGCTACCCCACCTCCACCCAGTCTCTTCCCACCCCCACAAAAAGCTACCCCCACCTCCACCCAGTCTCTTCCCACCCCCACAACAAGAAGCTACCCCCACCTCCACCCTCACAACAACAAGCTACCCCACCTCCACCCAGTCTCTTCCCACCCCACAACAAGAAGCTACCCCCACCTCCGCCCTCACAACAACAAGCTACCCCACCTCCACCCAGTCTCTTCCCACCCCCACAACAAAAAGCTACCCACATCTCCACCCAGTCTCTTCCCACCCCCACAACAACAAGCTACCCCCACCTCCACCCAGTCTCTTCCCACCCCCACAACAACAAGCTACCCCCACCTCCACCCAGTCTCTTCCCACCCCCACCACAAAAAGCTACCCCCACCTCCACCCAGTCTCTTCCCACCCCCACAAGAAGCTACCCCCACCTCCACCCAGTCTCTTCCCACCCCCACAAGAAGCTACCCCCACCTCCACCTAGTCTCTTCCCACTCCCACAACAAAAAGCTACCACCACCTCCACCCAGTCTCTTCCCCCCCCCACCAGAAGCTACCCCCACAAGAAGCTACCCCCACCTCCACCCAGTCTCTTCCCACCCCCACAAGAAGCTACCCCCACCTCCACCCAGTCTCTTCCCACCCCCACAAGAAGCTACCCCCACCTCCACCTAGTCTCTTTCCACTCCCACAACAAAAAGCTACCACCACCTCCACCCAGTCTCTTCCCACCCCCACAAGAAGCTACCCCCACCTCCACCCAGTCTCTTCCCATCCCCACAAGAAGCTACCCCCACCTCCACCCAGTCTCTTCCCACCCCCACAACAACAAGCTACCCCCACCTCCACCCAGTCTCTTCCCACCCCCACAAGAAGCTACCCCCACCTCCACCTAGTCTCTTCCCACCCCCACAACAAGAAGCTACCCCCACCTCCACGTCCTCTGGCGTGACCTACCCTCCAGCAGAATATTAATACCCTAATTGGTCTTTACACAGGCAAACGACCCGTGGCACGTTGAGGGCTGCGTGCCCACAGTTTGGCCACAGTGGTGGACTCCAACAAAACCCGCTGGACAAAAGGGCCGCCAAGCCTGAATAGCGCGGGCACGGGCCGTTTTGCATACAGCGGCTCCAGGCTTAATGACGGAGCAAAGAGGAGCCCGGTGACTACCTGCTCCTAAGCTCCATTGATCACAATGATGGGCAGTGGGAGCTTTAGTTGAATGGCCTTTCATGGTGCTATCAACCCTTTCATGCGGCATGCTCGCCCCTCGCACCCACCTCAACACCCTAATAGAGCAGTCATCTTTGGTTACTGATCTAAACTCTTACATAAAGACTGCAACACTTTTTGTGTTGTGGAGACTGAGGGCGCAACCCACTCACCCCAGGTCGCCATTTAATGCAAAGTTAAACCTTTTATTATGTAAACTTTTTTTCTGTTGCTGATAATAAAGGCATTGGTGTGGCACTGTTGTAATATTGCTTGAATATAACAGTAATATATAATGTCGTTTGATAGATTTAAAGAATTTTGTTTAGAGTGCTCAACCCTTTAGCAAGATAACTTAACCTTCTAGTAAGATAACAGCTATCTAGTAAGATAACAGCTATCTGGTAAGATAACAGTCCTTTCGTAAGACAACCCTCTGGTAAGACGACAACCCTCTAGTGAGGTAACAGCCCTCTGATAAGACAACCCTCTGGTAAGATGACAACCCTCTAGTGAGGTAACAGCCCTCTGGTAAGACAACCCTCTGGTAAGATGACAACCCTCTAGTGAGGTAACAGCCCTCTGGTAAGATGACAACCCTCTAGTGAGGTAACAGCCCTCTGGTAAGATGACAACCCTCTAGTGAGGTAACAGCCCTCTGGTAAGACAACCCTCTGGTAAGACGACAACCCTCTAGTGAGGTAACAGCCCTCTGGTAAGACAACCCTCTGGTAAGATGACAACCCTCTAGTGAGGTAACAGCCCTCTGGTAAGACAACCCTCTGGTAAGACGACAACCCTCTAGTGAGGTAACAGCCCTCTGGTAAGATGACAACCCTCTAGTGAGGTAACAGCCCTCTGGTAAGACAACCCTCTGGTAAGACGACAACCCTCTAGTGAGGTAACAGCCCTCTGGTAAGATGACAACCCTCTAGTGAGGTAACAGCCCTCTGGTAAGACAACCCTCTGGTAAGACGACAACCCTCTAGTGAGGTAACAGCCCTCTGGTAAGACAACCCTCTGGTAAGACGACAACCCTCTAGTGAGGTAACAGCCCTCTGGTAAGATGACAACCCTCTAGTGAGGTAACAGCCCTCTGGTAAGACAACCCTCTGGTAAGATGACAACCCTCTAGTGAGGTAACAGCCCTCTGGTAAGACAACCCTCTAGTGAGGTAACAGCCCTCTGGTAAGACAACCCTCTGGTAAGACGACAACCCTCTAGTGAGGTAACAGCCCTCTGGTAAGACAACCCTCTGGTAAGATGACAACCCTCTAGTGAGGTAACAGCCCTCTGGTAAGACGACAACCCTCTAGTGAGGTAACAGCCCTCTGGTAAGACAACCCTCTGGTAAGATGACAACCCTCTAGTGAGGTAACAGCCCTCTGGTAAGACAACCCTCTGGTAAGATGACAACCCTCTAGTGAGGTAACAGCCCTCTGGTAAGACAACCCTCTGGTAAGATGACAACCCTCTAGTGAGGTAACAGCCCTCTGGTAAGACGACAACCCTCTAGTGAGGTAACAGCCCTCTGGTAAGACAACCCTCTGGTAAGATGACAACCCTCTAGTGAGGTAACAGCCCTCTGGTAAGACAACCCTCTGGTAAGACGACAACCCTGTAGTGAGGTAACAGCCCTCTGGTAAGACAACCCTCTGGTAAGACAACCCTCTGGTAAGACGACAACCCTCTAGTGAGGTAACAGCCCTCTGGTAAGACAACCCTCTGGTAAGATGACAACCCTCTAGTGAGGTAACAGCCCTCTGGTAAGACAACCCTCTGGTAAGATGACAACCCTCTAGTGAGGTAACAGCCCTCTGGTAAGATGACAACCCTCTAGTGAGGTAACAGCCCTCTGGTAAGATGACAACCCTCTAGTGAGGTAACAGCCCTCTGGTAAGATGACAACCCTCTAGTGAGGTAACAGCCCTCTGGTAAGACAACCCTCTGGTAAGACGACAACCCTGTAGTGAGGTAACAGCCCTCTGGTAAGACAACCCTCTGGTAAGACAACCCTCTGGTAAGACGACAACCCTCTAGTGAGGTAACAGCCCTCTGGTAAGACAACCCTCTGGTAAGATGACAACCCTCTAGTGAGGTAACAGCCCTCTGGTAAGACAACCCTCTGGTAAGATGACAACCCTCTAGTGAGGTAAGATGACAACCCTCTAGTGAGGTAACAGCCCTCTGGTAAGACAACCCTCTGGTAAGATGACAACCCTCTAGTGAGGTAACAGCCCTCTGGTAAGACAACCCTCTGGTAAGATGACAACCCTCTAGTGAGGTAACAGCCCTCTGGTAAGACAACCCTCTGGTAAGACGACAACCCTCTAGTGAGGTAACAGCCCTCTGGTAAGACAACCCTCTGGTAAGATGACAACCCTCTAGTGAGGTAACAGCCCTCTGGTAAGACAACCCTCTGGTAAGATGACAACCCTCTAGTGAGGTAACAGCCCTCTGGTAAGACAACCCTCTGGTAAGACGACAACCCTCTAGTGAGGTAACAGCCCTCTGGTAAGACAACCCTCTGGTAAGATGACAACCCTCTAGTGAGGTAACAGCCCTCTGGTAAGACAACCCTCTGGTAAGATGACAACCCTCTAGTGAGGTAACAGCCCTCTGGTAAGACAACCCTCTGGTAAGATGACAACCCTCTAGTGAGGTAACAGCCCTCTGGTAAGACGACAGTTCTTTCAGTTCTCTTTCTTTGTAATAGTTCACTCATTCTAGCTTTCTTAAACACCTAAGTTTATGTATAAGTTAACTTCCATAATGGTGACCATCTCTCTCCACCATGGTGGTGACCATCTCTCTCCACCATGGTGGTGACCATCTCTCTCCACCATGGTGGTGACCATTTCTCTCCACCATGGTGGTAACCATCTCTCTCCACCATGGTGGTGACCATCTCTCTCCACCATGGTGGTGACCATCTCTCTCCACCATGGTGGTGACCATCTCTCTCCACCATGGTGGTGACCATTTCTCTCCACCATGGTGGTAACCATCTCTCTCCACCATGGTGGTGACCATCTCTCTCCACCATGGTGGTGACCATCTCTCTCCACCATGGTGGTGACCATCTCTCTCCACCATGGTGGTGACCATCTCTCTCCACCATGGTGGTGACCATCTCTCTCACTTCACCATGGTGGTGACCACCTCTCTCTCACTTCACCATGGTGGTAACCACCTCTCTCTCTCTCACTTCACCATGGTGGTGACCACCTCTCTCTCTCTCACATCACCATGGTGGTAACCACCTCTCTCTCTCTCACTTCACCATGGTGGTGACCACCTCTCTCTCTCTCACATCACCATGGTGGTGACCACCTCTCTCTCTCTCACTTCACCATGGTGGTGACCACCTCTCTCTCTCTCACTTCACCATGGTGGTGACCACCTCTCTCTCTCACTTCACCATGGTGGTGACCACCTCTCTCTCTCACTTCACCATGGTGGTGACCACCTCTCTCTCTCACTTCACCATGGTGGTGACCACCTCTCTCTCACCATGGTGGTGACCACCTCTCTCTCTCACTTCACCATGGTGGTGACCACCTCTCTCTCTCACTTCACCATGGTGGTGACCACCTCTCTCTCTCACTTCACCATGGTGGGGACCACCTCTCTCTCTCACTTCACCATGGTGGGGACCACCTCTCTCTCTCACTTCACCATGGTGGTGACCACCTCTCTCACTTCACCATGGTGGTGACCACCTCTCTCTCTCTCACTTCACCATGGTGGTGACCACCTCTCTCTCTCACTTCACCATGGTGGTGACCACCTCTCTCTCTTACTTCACCATGGTGGTGACCACCTCTCTCTCTTACTTCACCATGGTGGTGACCACCTCTCTCTCTTACTTCACCATGGTGGTGACCACCTCTCTCTCTTACTTCACCATGGTGGTGACCACCTCTCTCTCTTACTTCACCCTTCACCGTTGATAACTTATAAAAGGCAAATTTTGAGTGGCTTTTAACCTTACTGGGCTGGTGCATTTTAAGATAGTGATCTCACTGAGAAAACACGATAATGCCTTTCCCCACGACTCATGAACCCATAATAACACGATTGCAAACCAACCAGGGAACATGTGGGGTTAGAACCCAGGCCGCGTAAGCCACTGGACCAGCTGGCTACAATAAGATTCATCCAACTGTGTGTGTGTGTGTGTATGTATATTATATATATATTCTTTCTTTCAACACACCGGCCGTATCCCACCGAGGCGGGGTGGCCCAAAAGGAAAAACGAAAGTTTCTCCTTTTACATTTAGTAATATATACAGGAGAAGGGGTTACTAGCCCCTTGCTCCCGGCATTTTAGTCGCCTCTTACAACACGCATGGCTTACGGAGGAAGAATTCTGTTCCACTTCCCCATGGAGATAAGAGGAAATAAACAAGAACAAGAACTAGAAAGAAAATAGAAGAAAACCCAGAGGGGTGTGTATATATATGCTTGTACATGTATGTGTAGTGTGACCTAAGTGTAAGTAGAAGTAGCAAGACATACCTGAAATCTTGCATGTTTATGAGACAGAAAAAAGGACACCATCAATCCTACCATCATGTAAAACAATTACAGGCTTTCGTTTTACACTCACTTGGCAGGACGGTAGTACCTATATATATCACAGATCACAGTGGGGCCCATGCTAACCTCCCTATGGTGTATAATTTACACACCATCGGGAGGTTAGCATGGGCTAACCTCCCTAGCTGGATGACTCTTACTGTAGCAGGTGGCCCAGTGGCTTACGCACTGGCCTGGAGTTTACGACTCACTTGCCATGAGTTCTAACCCCACCAGTACAGTGGTTTAATGTTCTTAGTGTATGGTTTGAAGTACTTTTGGGCTGTGTATGTCTTAATTTCCGATTTTTATTGAAGAAATTGAAATATTAGTGTCCATGTGATGACGAGTGAATTATTCTTCTGATCCCCTTTAAATCTTCAACATTAACATCTAACTGTATTTGAAAGTTATGATGCATTCTGCAATATTCCTTTCCTGTGCAATGACGTAGAGAGCTGCGTTATGCAACACGGGGATACCGTTCTGGGATCATTGACAAAGAGAAAGCTGGGTTATGCTATACGGGGATACCTTTCTGGGATCATTGACGTAGAGAGCTGGGTTATGCTATACAGGGATACCTTTCTGGTGTCACTGACGTAGAGAGAGTTGTGTTATGCAACACGGGGATACCTTTCTGGGGTCACTGATGTAGAGAGAGTTGTGTTATGCAACACGGGGATACCTTTCTGGGGTCACTGATGTAGAGAGAGTTGTGTTATGCAACACGGGTATACATTTCTGGGGTCACTGACGTAGAGAGAGTTGTGTTATGCAACACGGGGATACCTTTCTGGGGTCACTGATGTAGAGAGAGCTGGGTTATGCAACACGGGGATACCTTTCTGGGGTCACTGATGTAGAGAGAGCTGGGTTATGCAACACGGGGATACCTTTCTGGGGTCACTGATGTAGAGAGCTGGGTTATGCAACACGGGGATACCTTCCTGGGGTCACTGATGTAGAGAGAGCTGGGTTATGCAACACGGGGATACCTTTCTGGGATCACTGATGTAGAGAGAGCTGGGTTATGCAACACGGGGATACCTTTCTGGGGTCACTGATGTAGAGAGAGCTGGGTTATGCAACACGGGGATACCTTTCTGGGGTCACTGACGTAGAGAGACCTGGGTTATGCAACACGGGGATACTTTTCTGGGGTCACTGATGTAGAGAGAGCTGGGTTATGCAACACGGGGATACTTTTCTGGGGTCACTGACGTAGAGAGAGCTGGGTTATGCAACACGGGGATACTTTTCTTGGGTCACTGACGTAGAGAGAGCTGGGTTATGCAACACGGGGATACTTTTCTGGGGTCACTGATGTAGAGAGAGCTGGGTTATGCAACACGGGGATACCTTTCTGGGGTCACTGACGTAGAGAGAGCTGGGTTATGCAACACGGGGATACCTTTCTGGGGTCACTGACGTAGAGAGAGCTGGGTTATGCAACACGGGGATACCTTTCTGGGGTCACTGGTGTAGAGAGAGCTGGGTTATGCAACACGGGGATACCTTTCTGGGGTCACTGACGTAGAGAGAGCTGGGTTATGCAACACGGGGATACCTTTCTGGGGTCACTGATGTAGAGAGAGCTGGGTTATGCAACACGGGGATACCTTTCTGGGGTCACTGATGTAGAGAGAACTGGGTTATGCAACACGGGGATACCTTTCTGGGGTCACTGATGTAGAGAGAGCTGGGTTATGCAACACGGGGATACCTTTCTGGGGTCACTGATGTTGAGAGAGCTGGGTTATGCAACACGGGGATACCTTTCTGGGGTCACTGATGTAGAGAGAGCTGGGTTATGCAACACGGGGATACCTTTCTGGGGTCACTGATGTAGAGAGCTGGGTTATGCAACACGGGGATACCTTTCTGGGGTCACTGATGTAGAGAGAGCTGGGTTATGCAACACGGGGATACCTTTCTGGGGTCACTGATGTAGAGAGAACTAGGTTATGCAACACGGGGATACCTTTCTGGGGTCACTGATGTAGAGAGAGCTGGGTTATGCAACACGGGGATACCTTTCTGGGGTCACTGATGTTGAGAGAGCTGGGTTATGCAACACGGGGATACCTTTCTGGGGTCACTGATGTAGAGAGAGCTGGGTTATGCAACACGGGGATACCTTTCTGGGGTCACTGATGTAGAGAGCTGGGTTATGCAACACGGGGATACCTTTCTGGGGTCACTGATGTAGAGAGAGCTGGATTATGCAACACGGGGATACCTTTCTGGGGTCACTGATGTAGAGAGAGCTGGGTTATGCAACACGGGGATACCTTTCTGGGGTCACTGATGTGGAGAGAGCTGGGTTATGCAACACGGGGATACTTTTCTGGGGTCACTGATGTAGAGAGAGCTGGGTTATGCAACACGGGGATACCTTTCTGGGGTCACTGACGTAGAGAGAGCTGGGTTATGCAACACGGGCATACCTTTCTGGGGTCACTGATGTAGAGAGAGCTGGGTTATGCAACACGGGGATACCTTTCTGGGGTCACTGATGTAGAGAGAGCTGGGTTATGCAACACGGGGATACCTTTCTGGGGTCACTGATGTAGAGAGAGCTGGGTTATGCAACACGGGGATACCTTTCTGGGGTCACTGATGTAGAGAGAGCTGGGTTATGCAACACGGGGATACCTTTCTGGGGTCACTGACGTAGAGAGAGTTGTGTTATGCAACACGGGGATACCTTTCTGGGGTCACTGACGTAGAGAGAGTTGTGTTATGCAACACGGGGATACCTTTCTGGGGTCACTGACGTAGAGAGAGTTGTGTTATGCAACACGGGGATACCTTTCTGGGGTCACTGACGTAGAGAGAGTTGTGTTATGCAACACGGGGATACCTTTCTGGGATCACTGATGTAGAGAGAGCTGGGTTATGCAACACGGGGATACCTTTCTGGGGTCACTGATGTAGAGAGAGCTGGGTTATGCAACACGGGGATACCTTTCTGGGGTCACTGACGTAGAGAGAGCTGGGTTATGCAACACGGGGATACCTTTCTGGGGTCACTGACGTAGAGAGAGTTGTGTTATGCAACACGTGGATACCTTTCTGGGGTCACTGACGTAGAGAGAGCTGGGTTATGCAACACGGGGATATCTTTCTGGGGTCACTGATGTAGAGAGAGCTGGGTTATGCAACACGGGGATACCTTTCTGGGGTCACTGACGTAGAGAGAGCTGGGTTATGCAACACGGGGATACCTTTCTGGGATCACTGACGTAGAGAGAGCTGGGTTATGCAACACGGGGATACCTTTCTGGGGTCACTGACGTAGAGAGAGCTGGGTTATGCAACACGGGGATACCTTTCTGGGATCACTGATGTAGAGAGAGCTGGGTTATGCAACACGGGGATACCTTTCTGGGGTCACTGATGTAGAGAGAGCTGGGTTATGCAACACGGGGATACCTTTCTGGGGTCACTGACGTAGAGAGAGCTGGGTTATGCAACACGGGGATACCTTTCTGGGGTCACTGACGTAGAGAGAGTTGTGTTATGCAACACGGGGATACCTTTCTGGGGTCACTGACGTAGAGAGAGCTGGGTTATGCAACACGGGGATACCTTTCTGGGGTCACTGATGTAGAGAGAGCTGGGTTATGCAACACGGGGATACCTTTCTGGGGTCACTGACGTAGAGAGAGCTGGGTTATGCAACACGGGGATACCTTTCTGGGATCACTGATGTAGAGAGAGCTGGGTTATGCAACACGGGGATACCTTTCTGGGATCACTGACGTAGAGAGAGCTGGGTTATGCAACACGGGGATACCTTTCTGGGGTCACTGACGTAGAGAGAGCTGGGTTATGCAACACGGGGATACCTTTCTGGGATCACTGATGTAGAGAGAGCTGGGTTATGCAACACGGGGATACCTTTCTGGGGTCACTGACGTAGAGAGAGCTGGGTTATGCAACACGGGGATACCTTTCTGGGATCACTGATGTAGAGAGAGCTGGGTTATGCAACACGGGGATACCTTTCTGGGATCACTGACGTAGAGAGAGCTGGGTTATGCAACACGGGGATACCTTTCTGGGGTCACTGACGTAGAGAGAGCTGGGTTATGCAACACGGGGATACCTTTCTGGGGTCACTGACGTAGAGAGAGCTGGGTTATGCAACACGGGGATACCTTTCTGGGGTCACTGACGTAGAGAGAGCTGGGTTATGCAACACGGGGATACCTTTCTGGGATCGCGCAGCGACAAAATATATCTAATTCACTCATTCTGGTGGAGTTTTAAAAATTAACTAATAAAAAAATCTCATGCATATTCATGTACGTACGTGCTCGCGCGCGCGAACGTGCGTACGTACGTGTGTGTTTGGGGGAAATGGGGGGAGCGAGAGAGGGGGAGCGAGAGAGGGGGAGCACGGGAGGGGGAGCGAGGGAGGGGGAGCACGGGAGGGGGAGCGAAAGAGGGGGAGGGAGGGAGATGAAAGCAGGCAGGCTGTCTTTATGTTGTCATGTATAACGGCTTCATTACACAGCTTTACATACCAGCTATTTATCAGGGGTGGTGGGGGTGGGAGGGGGTCATCCATGAACCTGGTGGTGGGGGTGGGAGGGGGTCATCCATGAACCTGGTGGTGGGGGTGGGAGGGGGTCATCCATGAACCTGGTGGTGGGGGTGGGAGGGGGTCATCCATGAACCTGGTGGTGGGGGTGGGAGGAGGTCATCCATGAACCTGGTGGTGGGGGTGGGAGGGGGTCATCCATGAACCTGGTGGTGGGGGTGGGAGGGGGTCATCCATGAACCTGGTGGTGGGGGTGGGAGGGGGTCATCCATGAACCTGGTGGTGGGGGTGGGAGGGGGTCATCCATGAACCTGGTGGTGGGGGTGGGAGGGGGTCATCCATGAACCTGGTGGTGGGGGTGGGAGGGGGTCATCCATGAACCTGGTGGTGGGGGTGGGAGGAGGTCATCCATGAACCTGGTGGTGGGGGTGGGAGGGGGTCATCCATGAACCTGGTAGTGAGGGTGGGAGGGGGTCATCCATGAACCTGGTGGTGGGGGTGGGAGGGGGTCATCCATGAACCTGGTGGTGAGGGTGGGAGGGGGTCATCCATGAACCTGGTGGTGGGGGTGGGAGGGGGTCATCCATGAACCTGGTGGTGGGGGTGGGAGGGGGTCATCCATGAACCTGGTGGTGGGGGTGGGAGGGGGTCATCCATGAACCTGGTGGTGGGGGTGGGAGGAGGTCATCCATGAACCTGGTGGTGGGGGTGGGAGGGGGTCATCCATGAACCTGGTGGTGGGGGTGGGAGGGGGTCATCCATGAACCTGGTGGTGGGGGTGGGAGGGGGTCATCCATGAACCTGGTGGTGGGGGTGGGAGGGGGTCATCCATGAACCTGGTGGTGGGGGTGGGAGGGGGTCATCCATGAACCTGGTGGTGGGGGTGGGAGGGGGTCATCCATGAACCTGGTGGTGGGGGTGGGAGGAGGTCATCCATGAACCTGGTGGTGGGGGTGGGAGGGGGTCATCCATGAACCTGGTAGTGAGGGTGGGAGGGGGTCATCCATGAACCTGGTGGTGGGGGTGGGAGGGGGTCATCCATGAACCTGGTGGTGAGGGTGGGAGGGGGTCATCCATGAACCTGGTGGTGGGGGTGGGAGGGGGTCATCCATGAACCTGGTGGTGGGGGTGGGAGGGGGTCATCCATGAACCTGGTGGTGGGGGTGGGAGGGGGTCATCCATGAACCTGGTGGTGGGGGTGGGAGGGGGTCATCCATGAACCTGGTGGTGAGGGTGGGAGGGGGTCATCCATGAACCGGGGGGTGCGGGTGGGAGGGGGTCATCCATGAACCTGGTGGTGGGGGTGGGAGGGGGTCATCCATGAACCTGGTGGTGGGGGTGGGAGGGGGTCATCCATGAACCTGGTGGTGGGGGTGGGAGGGGGTCATCCATGAACCTGGTGGTGGGGGTGGGAGGGGGTCATCCATGAACCTGGTGGTGGGGGTGGGTGGGGGTCATCCATGAACCTGGTGGTGGGGGTGGGAGGGGGTCATCCATGAACCTGGTGGTGGGGGTGGGAGGGGGTCATCCATGAACCTGGTGGTGGGGGTGGGAGGGGGTCATCCATGAACCTGGTGGTGGGGGTGGGAGGGGGTCATCCATGAACCTGGTGGTGGGGGTGGGAGGGGGTCATCCATGAACCTGGTGGTGGGGGTGGGAGGGGGTCATCCATGAACCTGGTGGTGAGGGTGGGAGGGGGTCATCCATGAACCTGGTGGTGGGGGTGGGAGGGGGTCATCCATGAACCTGGTGGTGGGGAAGGGAGGAGGTCATCCATGAACCTGGTGGTGGGGAAGGGAGGGGGTCATCCATGAACCTGGTGGCGGGGAAGGGAGGGGTCATCCATGAATCTGGTGGTGGGGAAGGGAGGGGGTCATCCATGAACCTGGTGGTGGGGGAGAGAGGAGGTCATCCATGAACCTGGTGGTGGGGAAGGGAGGGGGTCATCCATGAACCTGGTGGGGGGATGGGGTCATCCATGAACCTGGTGGTGGGGGAGGGAGTAGGTCATCCATGAACCTGGTGGTGGGGAAGGGAGGGGGTCATCCATGAACCTGGTGGTGGGGGGAGGGATGGGGTCATCCATGAACTTGGTGGCGGGGAAGGGAGGGGTCATCCATGAACTTGGTGGCGGGGAAGGGAGAGGTCATCCATGAACCTGGTGGCGGGGGAGGGATGGGGTCATCCATGAACCTGGTGGCGGGGAAGGGAGGGGTCATCCATGAACCTGGTGGTGGGGGAGGGATGGGGTCATCCATGAACCTGGTGGCGGGGAAGGGAGGGGTCATCCATGAACCTGGTGGTGGGGGAGGGAGGGGGTCATTCATGAACCTGGTGGCGGGGAAGGGAGGGGACATCCATGAACCTGGTGGTGGGGGAGGGATGAGGTCATCCATGAACCTGGTGGTGGGGGAGGGATGGGGTCATCCATGAACCTGGTGGCGGGGAAGGTAGGGGTCATCCATGAACCTGGTGGCGGGGAAGGGAGGGGACATCCATGAACCTGGTGGTGGGGGAGGGATGAGGTCATCCATGAACCTGGTGGTGGGGGGAGGGATGGGGTCATCCATGAACATGGTGGCGGGGAAGGGAGCGGACATCCATGAACCTGGTGGTGGGGGAGGGTTGGGGTCATCCATGAACCTGGTGGCGGGGAAGGGAGGGGTCATCCATGAACCTGGTGGGGGGGAGGGATGGGGTCATCCATGAACCTGGTGGTGGGGGAGGGATGGAGTCATCCATGAACCTGGTGGCGGGGAAGGGTGGGGACATCCATGAACCTGGTGGTGGGGGAGGGATGAGGTCATCCATGAACCTGGTGGTGGGGGAGGGATGGGGTCATCCATGAACCTGGTGGTGGGGGTGGGAGGGGGGATCATCCATGAACCTGGTGGTGAGGGTGGGAGGGGGTCATCCATGAACCTGGTGGTGGGGGTGGGAGGGGGTCATCCATGAACCTGGTGGTGGGGAAGGGAGGAGGTCATCCATGAACTTGGTTGCGGGGAAGGGAGGGGGTCATCCATGAACCTGGTGGCGGGGAAGGGACGGGGTCATCCATGAACCTGGTGGCGGGGAAGGGAGGGGGTCATCCATGAACCTGGTGGCGGAGAGGGGAGGGGGTCATCCATGAACCTGGTGGCGGAGAGGGGAGGGGTCATCCATGAACCTGGTGGCGGGGAAGGGAGGGGTCAACCATGAACCTGGTGGCGGAGAGGGGAGGGGTCATCCATGAACCTGGTGGCGGAGAGGGGAGGGGGTCATCCATGAACCTGGTGGCGGAGAGGGGAGGGGTCATCCATGAACCTGGTGGCGGAGAGGGGAGGGGTCATCCATGAACCTGGTGGCGGAGAGGGGTCATCCATGAACCTGGTGGCGGGGAAGGGAGGGGGTCATCCATGAACCTGGTGGCGGGGAAGGGAGGGGGTCATCCATGAACCTGGTGGCGGAGAGGGGAGGGGTCATCCATGAACCTGGTGGCGGATCATCCATGAACCTGGTGGCGGAGAGGGGAGGGGGTCATCCATGAACCTGGTGGCGGAGAGGGGAGGGGGTCATCCATGAACCTGGTGGCGGAGAGGGGAGGGGGTCATCCATGAACCTGGTGGCGGAGAGGGGAGGGGGTCATCCATGAACCTGGTGGCGGAGAGGGGAGGGGGTCATCCATGAACCTGGTGGCGGAGAGGGGAGGGGGTCATCCATGAACCTGGTGGCGGGGAAGGGAGGGGGTCATCCATGAACCTGGTGGCGGAGAGGGGAGGAGGTCATCCATGAACCTGGTGGCGGAGAGGGGAGGAGGTCATCCATGAACCTGGTGGCGGAGAGGGGAGGGGGTCATCCATGACGATAAAGCCACTTGTTGGCGAAACGTCTTCAGAATGAAGATACCCAGGTGTTGCACAGGTATCTTATTCATCAACATAAGAAAAGCATTCAAGAACGCATCAAAGACTCGTTCAAAATACACTCATAAACCTGTGACCCATTCTTGAGTATGCAGCACCAGTGCGGAACCCTCACCTGTGCCCTGCCGTGTGTGTGGGAGAGTTGGATTACCCAAGCCAGTCAGACTGGCAACACGGCCACCGTAACAAACAAAAGTGGACTCCCCCATGGTGGACCCACCCCGGTGGGATCGATGATGGGCGCCCTTGACCCTAGGAATCCCACTTTAACCCGCCATCCTTCAGGCCCACCTGTGGCTATCCATCAAAGCTGACTAGACCCACAGTTAGCGCACCATAAAGTCAGTCCAAGACCACAGTCAGCCCACCATAAAACTTTTCAAGGCCACAGTAAGTCTAATATAAAACCAGTCGAGAGGCACAGTAATGTGGACCAGTGTGGAGGGTGGATGCTGGGTGTGTGTGTGTGTGTGTGTGGGGAAGGAGGGAAGGGAAGGAAGAAGAAAGAAAAGGAAAGAAGGAAGAAAGGTAGGTAGGTAGGGTGAGGGTGAGGGAGGGAGGGAGGGAGGGAGGGGGAGAGAGAGAGAGAGAGAGAGAGAGAGAGAGAGAGAGAGAGAGAGAGAGAGAGAGAGAGAGAGAGAGAGAGAGAGAGAGAGAGAGAGAGAGAGAGAGAGCGAGCGAGAGAGAGCGAGAGAGAGACAGACAGAGAGAGACAGAGAGAGAGAGAGACAGAGAGAGACAGAGAGAGACAGAGAGAGACAGAGAGAGAGAAGCAGTACAACACAAAAGAAAGGAGATCAGTAATCACACACCTATCTAAACATGCCTACATGACTGTTCTCTGCTACACACCCTGACTCCTCACAGTACTTTGTTACACACCCTGAATTCTGCTGGTGACTGATAATCATGACTACTAAGGCTGACTGACTTGGTGTTTGTCACCATTAACACAGACAGTGACAGCCACAGTGAAAACAGTGAAGCACACATAAGAACTGATATAAGAGGGAGACAAAAGAGTTAACTGGTGACAAGTTAACACTACACACTATATGACTGATGATGACAGAAGTGGTGGTGGATTTTAATGTGGAAAAGTCTCATGTGATTGAGGAATTTTTTGAAATACACTTGAACGGGACAGATATTTTTTGGGTGATAAATTCTTCATCACCTATACTGTCCACCCCGATAGTTCAACTCACTTCCTTGGCACCACTGCGAAATACAAGACTTGCAGTCTAAGTTACAGAGACGTAGACTGTGAAATGCAAGACTTAGTCACAAACACAGACTGGAAGCACAGGACTTACAGTCTCAAACACCAACTTGGACTGGAGGGAAAACAAAAACAAACTCCGTTTTCATTATCAGTTACAAAAACATACAACATTAAGTGGAAATGTGGACAAGGGGCGAAATATTACCTTAAAAGCTACAATCCAAAGCTTAAACGCCAGCCAGAGGAGTGTAAACACCAGTCACGTGTAAAACGAGTCCCAAAACTGTAAACATTAGTCACTTGTCAACACCAGTCAAAAGACAAACACTAATGGTGCCTGATGAGCTATACTATGGATTGTAAACAACAGTCAAAACTGTCAGACTGGTTCGCCCGGGAAGCCAAACTGGCAATAAACAACTGAAGATAAATAACAACTCTATCAGTGGAAGATAAATAACACCTGTCAGTGGAACCACTGCTGCGGTTCATGTCACCAACACCACCAGCAAAACCAGTACCATTAGTACCAACAGCAAAATCAACACTACCAGCTCCACCAGCGCAATCAGCACCACGAAGACAGCATCACCAGTGTCGTCAGCACCACCGGGGCGGGTAAGAAGCGAGGGAGGGGGGTGGAGAAACAATGAACTAAGGGGGGAAAGCAATGACATAAGTAAAGTAAGACTGAAAGCAATGTCCCCATCTTTGTGGATATCTAGAGACAGTTAAGACACCACAAGACGGGCAGACTAAAGCAAGAATAACTTCGTTTTAGATAGACAGACACAGACACACACAAAGATACGCACACACACATACACAAAATGGTAACTAACACACACAAGTGGAACAGTCCGGAGAGTGATGTAGTGTAGGCAGGTTCCATACCTAGTAGCGATCAGGGAAGAGGCAGGGCCAGGAGCTATGAATCGATCCCTGCACCCACAATTAGGCGAGTATACACACACACACACACACACACACATAACTGCTGCAGCATACGGGCGCCTAGCAAACTTAAGAACAGCATTCCGACATCTTAATAAGGAATCGTTCATTACCCTGTACACTGTGTACGTTAGGCCCATATTGGAGTATGCAGCACCAGTTTGGAACCCACACCTAGCCAAGCACGTAATATTACTAGAAAAAGTGCAAAGGTTTGCAACAAGACTAGTCCCAGAGCTAAGGGGTATGTCCTACGAGGAAAGGTTAAGGGAAATCGACCTGACGACACTGGAGGACAGGAGAGATAGGGGGGACATGATAACGACATATAAAATACTGAGAGGAATTGACAAGGTGGACAGAGATAGAATGTTCCAGAGATGAGACACAGCAACAAGGGGACAAAGTTGGATGATGAAGACACAGATGAATCACAGGGATGTTAAGAAGTATTTCTTCAGTCACAGAGTAGACAGGAAGTGGAATAGTTTGGGAAGTGATGTAGTGGAGGCAGGATCCATACATAGCTTTAAGCAGAGTTATAATCAAGTTCATGGTTCAGGGAGAGTGATCTAGTAGCGACCAGTGAAGAGGCGGGGCCAGGAGCTATGACTCGACCCCTGCAACCACAACTAGGTGGGTACCCACACACACAGGGCCAGGAGGTATGAATCAACCACTGCAACCACAATTAGGCGAGTACACAGAGGCACGCTCCCCCAGTACCATAGCCACCTTGCAAAACCTCAACACGTACCGCCAGGCTACGCTCACACCTACAACACTGGCCTCCTCAATACTAATCAATTTAATAACAAAGATAAATAAAAAAATAGAACTTATAGACGAGGATATATGATGAAGGCCGCCGCTAAGGCTGACACTAGTTAGCATATTCCATTTTTAGAAAGGTTTACCTCCCTGAGGCTTGACTCAGAAAAAGACGAAAAGAACTGGAAATCACGGTGAGAAATTCCGTCAAAACTCGTCCGTAATCAGAACTTTATGACAACTCGTCCGAAAACTCAGTCACATCCATTTCTTTAATCAGCATAGCTATCTAATCCATAAGCACTGGGGCCTGGACCGGCGTTACACTTGCTGATTGGTCGGCGCGCCTCACCTTCACTTCCTGATTGGCTATAGGATGTAATGACGTAACATTTAGATACCTGAGTGGCTGGCAGGGGTAATGACGTCACTGCTTCAAGATGGAAAAGTTCATTTCACAGGAGTGTTTGCTCACTCAAACTTCATCGACGGAAGCTGAGTATAGCAAACAAATCAATAGGATTGGGAGAGGGAAGATTACACTGGGGGATGGAGAAGACCACCGCGCTACCTGCACTATGAGACTACCTGCAAAATTGAGAAGACAGAACCATGTATGGAGAGGAAGCATATTCAACTTTATTTATAAATTCAATTATTTTAATGTTTACAAGATTATGTTATTGTTTACAAGATTATGTTATTGTATGGCGGGAGAGGCTTACTCACCAGCAACTGTGCTGTTTAGTCTTTAAACTTTAGCATGATATCTACCTCCACTACGGCGTAACCATTCGAATTGAAGTATTTATTGATCTACTTAGGACTCGTATGCGCTTTAAGTTTTCGTCTAGGTCTTCACCATTTAAACAGTCTGTTTCTGGTCACCCCATCATTATAACGTTTATCCCGGTGCGGCTGCATTATAACGTTTTATTGTTCAGTTCGTTTAGTTCTGCCTCAAAGGTTCTTTCCATCAGCTCAGGACTAGTTACGCAACTTGTGTCAGATAAGATAAGATAAGATTTCGTTCGGATTTTTAACCCCGGAGGGTTAGCCACCCAGGATAACCCAAGAAAGTCAGTGCGTCATCGAGGACTGTCTAACTTATTTCCATTGGGGTCCTTAATCTTGTCCCCCAGGATGCGACCCACACCAGTCGACTAACACCCAGGTACCTATTTGCTGCTAGGTGAACAGGACAACAGGTGTAAGGAAACGTGTCGAAATGTTTCCACCCGCCGGGAATCGAACCCTGGCCCTCCGCGTGTGAAGCGGGAGCTTTAGCCACCAGGCCACCGGGCCACCGGTGTCTGAGCTTTCTCTGACACAAGCAGCTTGATCAGGTGTGAAAGGAAACATGTTGCTGCCGCATATACCACCACTATCATCGTCAATTTCACCACAACCACCACTACAACCACTCTCTCACTTCCACCACAAGCACTCTCTCACTGCCACCACAAGCACTCTCCCACTGCCACCACAAGCACTCTCCCACTGCCACCACAAGCACTCTCCCACTGCCACCACAAGCACTCTCTCACTGCCACCACAAGCACTCTCTCACTGCCACCACAAGCACTCTCTCACTGCCACCACAAGCACTCTCCCACTGCCACCACAAGCACTCTCTCACTGCCACCACAAGCACTCTCCCACTGCCACCACAAGCACTCTCCCACTGCCACCACAAGCACTCTCTCACTGCCACCACAAGCACTCTCTCACTGCCACCACAAGCACTCTCTCACTGCCACCACAAGCACTCTCTCACTGCCACCACAAGCACTCTCTCACTGCCACCACAAGCACTCTCTCACTGCCACCACAAGCACTCTCTCACTGCCACCACAAGCACTCTCCCACTGCCACCACAAGCACTCTCTCACTGCCACCACAAGCACTCTCCCACTGCCACCACAAGCACTCTCCCACTGCCACCACAAGCACTCTCTCACTGCCACCACAAGCACTCTCTCACTGCCACCACAAGCACTCTCTCACTGCCACCACAAGCACTCTCTCACTGCCACCACAAGCACTCTCTCACTGCCACCACAAGCACTCTCCCACTGCCACCACAAGCACTCTCTCACTGCCACCACAAGCACTCTCCCACTGCCACCACAAGCACTCTCTCACTGCCACCACAAGCACTCTCTCACTGCCACCACAAGCACTCTCTCACTGCCACCACAAGCACTCTCTCACTGCCACCACAAGCACTCTCCCACTGCCACCACAAGCACTCTCTCACTTCCACCACAAGCACTCTCTCTCTGCCACCACAAGCACTCTCTCACTGCCACCACAAGCACTCCCACTGCCACCACAAGCACTCTCTCACTGCCACCACAAGCACTCTCCCACTGCCACCACAAGCACTCTCTCACTGCCACCACAAGCACTCTCTCACTGCCACCACAAGCACTCTCTCACTGCCACCACAAGCACTCTCTCACTGCCACCACAAGCACTCTCTCACTGCCACCACAAGCACTCTCCCACTGCCACCACAAGCACTCTCTCACTGCCACCACAAGCACTCTCTCACTGCCACCACAAGCACTCTCTCACTGCCACCACAAGCACTCTCTCACTGCCACCACAAGCACTCTCCCACTGCCACCACAAGCACTCTCTCACTGCCACCACAAGCACTCTCTCACTGCAACCACAAGCACTCTCTCACTGCCACCACAAGCACTCTCTCACTGCCACCACAAGCACTCTCTCACTGCCACCACAAGCACTCTCCCACTGCCACCACAAGCACTCTCCCACTGCCACCACAACCACTCTCCCACTGCCACCACAAGCACTCTCTCACTGCCACCACAAGCACTCTCTGACTGCCACCACAAGCACTCTCTCACTGCGACCACAACCACTCTCTGACTGCCACCACAACCACTCTCTGACTGCCACCATCACTTCTACATTACATCACCGTGGCGTCTTTTCAATACTTCGGAAGCACCTTTAGCAATCGCAATGGAAGAAAAACAGGAGGAGAGGGAATGTTTGGGTGGGGGTCGTGGGTTTGCTGCGAGGGAGACCAGGTCTAACTTCCATCCCATCAGTTTGCCAACACTAATTTGCATCTCAAGAAACCAACCCACACGCGCCATAATGTCCCCTCCAAGTTATTGTGTGTGTGTGTGTGTGTGTGTGTGTGTGTGTGTGTGTGTGTGTGTGTGTGTGTGTGTGTGTGTGTGTGTGTGTGTGTGTGTGTGTGCGCGCGCTCACCTATTTGCGGTTGCAGGGGTCGAGTAATAGCTCCTGGCCCCGCCTCTTCACTGATTGCTACTAGGTCCTCTCTCTCCCTGCTCCATGAGCTTTATCAAACCTCGTCTTAAAACTACGTATGTTTCCTGCATCCATTACGTCACTTTCTAGGCTATTCCACTTCCTGACAACTCTATGACTGAAGAAATACTTCCTAACATCTCTTTGACTCATAGGAGTCTTCAACCTCCAATTGTGACCCCTTGTTTCTGTGTCCTATCTCTGGAGCATCCTGTCTTTGTCTACCCTGTCAATTCCTCGCAGTATTTTTTGTCGTTATCATGTCTCCCCTGACCCTTCTGTCCTCCAGTGTCGTCAGGCCGATTTCCCTTAACCTTTCTTCGTAGGACAATCCCCTTAGCTCTGAGACTAGTCTTGTTGCAAACCTTTGCACTTTCTCTAATTTCTTGACGTTCTTGACCAGGTGTGGATCCAAACTGGTGCTGCATACTCCAATATGGGCCTGACGTATATGGTGTACAGAATCTTGAACGATTCCTTACTGAGGTATCGGAACGCTATTCTCAGGTTTGCCAGACGCCCGTATGCTGCAGCAGTTATCTGACTAATGTGCGTCTCAGGAGAAGTGCTCGGTATTATACTCACCCCAAGATGATCTTCTTGAGTGAGGTTCGTAGTCTTTGGCCACTTAGAATATACTCTGTTTGCGGTCTTCTTTGTCCTTCCCCGCTCTTCATGACTGCATTTGGCGGAGTTAAATTCAAGGAGCCAGTTGCTGGATCAGGCTTGTAGCCTGTCCAGGTCTCTTTGTAGTCCTACCTGGTCCCCGACCCATTTAATTCTTCTCATTAACTTCACATCATCTGCAAACAGGGACACTTCTGAGTCTGTCCCTTCCGTTATGTCATTCACATATACCAAAAACAGCACAGGTCCTAGGACTGACCCCTGTGGAACCCCGCTCGTCACAGGCTCCCACTCCGACACCCCGTCACGTACCATAACTCGCTGTTGCCTCCCTGTCAGATATTCTCTGATCCATTGCATTGCCCTTCCTGTTATGTGTGCCTGATACTCTAACTTTTTGCATTAACCTCTTGTGAGGAACTGTGTCGATGGCCTTCTTGCAGTCCAAGAAAATGCTGTCCATCCACCCCTTCTCTCGTGTCTTACTTCTGTTACCTTGTCATAAAACTCCAGTAGGTTTGTGACACAGGATATGTCTTCCCTGTGTGTGTGTGTGTGTGTGTGTGAGAGAGAGAGAGAGAGAGAATTTCTTTCTGAGAAAGTATTGTTCCCCTCTTCTTGGTTCACAACAGTTGAGTGTTATACACTGGGTAAGAATGTCCCCTTTAACACAACATCAAGTATCACGCGACACAATATTACAACACTACGTATCACGTAAAACGCAAAATCACACAACACCATGTATCATGCGACATACACATCACAAAACACCAAGTACTGTATCACAAAACACTAACACAACCCACTGTATAATACCATAATAAATTACTAAATACAGCATCTCTACACACAGTATATCACAGAGTCACAGCATAAGAAACACTGGCTAACACACATTTCTTGAAGAGTGAAGCATAGGGAGAGATATGATTGCCATATACAAGATACTTATAAGAGGCATTGACAAGGTGCATAAAGACAATATGACGTAATAGGTGGAAGCCAAAAGGGAGCCTAGATGGAAGCTGGACACCCAGTTATTTAAAGATGAGTGTAATAATAAACAAGTGGCAGGAACCAAAATAAAAGGTGGTGTTAGCTGGAAACTATGTGCTTTAACAGATATACTGTGGACCCAGGAGGTTGTTGATCAAGAGATGGTACCACGAAAAAAGACTAAAATCCAACAAACAACTCGATAAGTATAACTTGGATGTGCATAATATGAGTAAACATACAAGTAGAAAATTGCAAGAGGTTTTCACTAAGGAAGATGATCAAGTACCTCAAAACAGAAAAGTCAGAACGAAAAGCTGGATAACATCAACAAAGAAGAAAGTATTAACGCTATATAAACGACATGTGACCCAGCAACATAACATAATGGGTATTAATTTATGCAGAACAAACACTGAGTGAACCATTAAAGAAGATGTACAAAACGCTAGAGACGAAGCACCACCACCAAATATGCTCTGAATATAACAGGATAAGACAGGAAACGGGTAAATATACTGTATACTCCCCTAAGTGATGGTAAAAATAAATATGGTGGTGCAGCACTCCGATAATTTTTTTTTTTTTACCGACAAGCAGCACAAAATGAGGGATGACAAATCCTGCCTCACCTCCCTACTACTGTGGAATTCTGTGACATAATTTATAACTGAGCCACACATTAAAGATACAGGTAGACGACGTTCTGGTTCTTCTTAGATGGAAATGGGTTGACTGCATTTTTCTTGACTTCAAGAAGCTTTTTAATACCGTATCTCACCGGATTGATCCCTAAACTAGAAATGTAAACAGAAGCAAAGGGCGATTCAGTGGCTCACTGAATGTCTGAAGATAAGACTATTATGGTGAGGGAGTGTGCATCCGAGTTCAAAGAATATTTTAAAAAACTGTATGTAATTTAAAGCCGTACTTGATAAACCACGTACAGAAGCTTGAAAAATTCTACAAATGATGGAAGATTAAAAAAATGAACCTAATGTCCTCAGAAGAGCAAAGAACCCTGATAAGGGAGTCATTCACCAGTACACTACCATCAAGATTTTTGATCACTATAACAGTTTAATTAAACTCCCAAGAACAGACATACAATGAAAGAAACATCTCTCTCGGTATACTTGTACACTTATGTATCATAAGATAAGCAGAGGGACTAACAGGGTGGATAGGGACACACTGACATGCAAGGGGCGAGCAAAACAAAGCTACAGCGATGTTAAGAAATACTTCTTCAGTCTCAAAGTGGGAGATGCTGGAATGAACTAGATGACGAACAGGAGGAAGCAAACTTCAAGAGGCCAAGAACCAATCCCACCAGTTGACTAAAGCATATGAGGCAGGGACAGAATATGAGACTCGACCCTTGTAGCAAGAAACGGAATGTACACAAACTCCCTCACACACATATATATAGCACATCACACATCACTGCTGCCTGCCGACCTGTCGCAGTCTGAGACACAGCATAAACCCTAAGATGAATTTCTAGAACAATAAAGAATATATTTGAAGAGTGCAAATCTTATCAGCAAGTTGCAGACGACGCCCCTCCAAGACGCGGGATTTGGTGCGCATTTAGACCCATTTGTTTCTTTCCATTAGGAAGGCTCGTGCCAGCATCCACACCGGGATCAAATATTTTAACCAAGGATAAGCTCAGCATCAGCACACAGCGACACTCCGACGCTGCTTCCATTCAAGATGATCTGCTCTTCGCTAGAAAACAATGCAGTGAATAGATGAATAAAGAATTATAAACACTCAACTATAAATTGCAACACGACTCAAAAGAATAATGCAAATTTATATTAAATATTTAAAAATCCATAAATTGAAAACTGCCAAAAAACTTGAGAGATGGTAGTAGGTAAAGGTTGTGCTGAACTTACTTTAGTAATAACACCAACAGCAAGAAATACGCACACCCTGAATGCAACAATGAAACGCAAATATTCTAAACTTTTGTAATACGTAGAGAGAAAAATAATAATATATGTGGGGTAGCATGACCTTCCTCCGCTGTGAGCTTGACCTTAGGCACTTTCATCCTTAAAACAGAGGCAGGTATATTATCTCAAGAAGAGCTTGGTATAGTGTCTAGTATTTTAAGAAGGAGCATCTGAGATCTTCTATAATATATCTAAAAGAAATATTAAAAACCAGAGCCTCCCTTTAACTCAATACTCCCTCCCTCTCTCTCTCTCTCTCTCTCTCTCTCTCACTCTCCCCCGCTTCTCATTCCAACCGTATCTCACTCTCCCTCCTCCACCTCCCACCTCTCTCTCTGTCTTCCATTATCCCCATTGTATCTCTTCCCATCCCTTCTCCTTCCCTCTCCCCCCCCCCTCTCTCTCTCTCTGTCTCTATTTCTCTCACCTTCTTTTTCCCCGTCTCTCTTTCCCTCCCTTTCTCTCTCTCTCTCTCTCACCCTCTTTTCCCCCCCGTCTTCCCTGTCTTCGTAGCATGGCCGAGCCTCAGCCCTGTACGATATACATGACAGAAATATATTGAATATAAGATGTGTGTACATATTCTTGCCCAAAAATACTTTAACCTGGCAGCAGTGAAACATTAGTTAACAAAACTAATTCAAATCATAAAGCCTAACGTGATTTTCAACAGAGTAGTGCTAAGTCCCCTAAAAATACATATTCTGTAAAGTAATAACATCTAATAAAGGCGACCTCTGATATACCTCTCATGGATTTCCAGAGTTTTCCGACTCCAGCAGCCCGGCCCTGGTTCAGGCTTGCCTGGTCAACTAGGCTGTTGCTGCTGGCGACCCGCTGGCACCCGCACATATCCATCAAAGCCTGGTTGATCAAGCACTCGGCAAAGGTACTTGTCCAGTTTCTGCTTGAAAAACATTAATAAACGCGAAAATAATAAAAGTATAAAACCAGTAAATACAAACTTGGAAAAATTAGCACGAAACTAGTAAAACACAATAAAACTAACGAAGCTAATAAACAAAACTAATACATGTAATAAAACTAACAGAGCTAAGAAAACCAATAAAAATAATAGAAATCTAACAAAAAAATATAACACAAAACCACAAGAAAAACACAAAAGTAATGAAAAATCCAACATAATAATGATAAAACTAACACAAACCTCATAAAACACAAATAAAATACAATACAAACTTAGTTGAGAGTAGTGAGAGGCGGCAAGACAGCGTCCTGATCCTGCCAACTTCTTCCCTTATTCCTTATTTCCTCTTCACGATTATGACGAAAATATGTAAGTAGCCAGAAATGTTTTAAATACAGATGCGATAATTCACAAGAGATATGATAATTCACAAGAGATGTGATAATTCACAAGAGATGTGATAATTCACAAGAGATGTGATAATTCACAAGAGATGTGATAATTCACAAGAGATGTGATAATTCACAAGAGATGAAATAATTCACAAGATCTGTACGGAGACATGGTAGTACGTGTAAGTTTACATCTTCACTTGAAAAATTATTCAACGTGCACAAAGGTAAGAGGCGTGGAGCGTCGACTGCAGGAACCCCACTTACCAGGTGTGGGGGGTGAGTAGGTGTGAGGATGAGCAGGTGTGGGGGTGAGCAGGTGTGAGGATGAGCAGGTGTGGAGGTGAGCAGGTGTGGGGGATGAACAGGTGTGGGGGATAAACAGGTGTTTATATCTTGGAGATAAACGAGAGTAATATCAACGGCGATTTGGATAAGACAACTTTCAAGCATATATATTTTAACTAGTGTTTAACTCAGCCAATCCAGACACATGTCTGGATACATTGCTCCAAGAACTATGTCTGGATACATTGCTCCAAGAACCATGTTTGGATACATTGCTCTGAGAGAGAGAGACGTCTGGACACAGCGCATGATACAAAGACACGGATGATATAACAATATTCTGATAAGGAATAAAACGTCATAATACTGTGACTGGAACAACACACATACAACCCGCACTTAGGAGACAAACTTAGGACAACATTTCGGTCCAACCTGGACCATTAACGTCACACCCACTGATTTATTAATGTTCCAAGTCAGACCGAATATCAGGTTTGTCTTCTAAATGCGGGTTATTTGTGCATATTCTAATAAAGTCAGATTTTTAACCGGAAATTACGGTAAATATATGTACCTTTAAAGAGGGTTATTTAATGGCCGTAACGAGGTTTAGATCAAAGGAAGCGGCACTGCCCTCCCATTCCCAGTGTTAAACTTCCCATTCCTAGTATCAAACTTCCCATTTTTCAGGCGCTTGCATGATCCTTACTGGTTTAGCCTTTCTGCATGACTATAATAACGGAGACCTTTTTTTTTTTTTTGGGGGGGGGGGGGGTGACTTTAATTAATAAGAGATAATGTTGTAGATAATACGTATGGTATTCATCTCGTATGTTAATTAACGGTGAATATGTTACTTTTGATACGTTAATTACTCTTGATTATGCATATATTTACCAAAAAGCCGCACCCAGGAGGGAAGCCTTACGACGTTTCGCACCAACTGTCAAACCACAACTACGACTTGACAATACTCCTGGATGGTGTTAAACGTCACGTTATTTGCTGAACTGCTCTAGCCACGGTATTGTGAATATTATATAGTGATGTTTATTGCATGTTAACTATTCTGGATTATAAGAATTCTAATTACACTGGATAATACACATGTTAACTACGGACACCCGGATAAAAGTTATGTATAATGATTTAACCCAAACTTATAACTGCACTTTCACTAAACAGGTTCAACTGTGTTTAAAGGAAGATTCACTAATCATCATTATCATGGTCATGCGATGAACTAAACCCATGTGAGGTATTCCGAGCAGGATGTAGTGGAGACTCGATCCTCCATCTGCTTAGTGCAGTACGGATGCGCTTCTTAGTCGTCCTTGCCTAGTAGAGTTGGAGGAAGTACAGGACAGGCAACAAGAGTGATATCTAACGAGTTTCTTAAAACTTTTCATATCAAGTAGTAATTTCACGCCTGGGCAGAAACATTCGATTTATTCACACAAAAAAAAAAATTGAAGAAAGTTTGCTCGGTGATGTGAGCGCCATTTGTGTTTGCCTAGGAAGGTGATCTGTGTCCGGAGAGATGGACGGGGACCCAGGGAGGAGATCTGTGTCCGGAGAGATGGACGGGGACCCAGGGAGGAGATCTGTGTCCGGAGAGATGGACGGGGACCCAGGGAGGAGATCTGTGTCCGGAGAGATGGACGGGGACCTAGGGAGGAGATCTGTGTCTGGAGAGATGGACGGGGACCCAGGGAGGAGATCTGTGCCCGGAGAGATGGACGGGGACCCAGGGAGGAGATCTGTGTCCGGAGAGATGGACGGGGACCCAGGGAGGAGATCTGTGTCCGGAGAGATGGACGGGGACCTAGGGAGGAGATCTGTGTCTGGAGAGATGGACGGGGACCCAGGGAGGAGATCTGTGTCCGGAGAGATGGACGGGGACCCAGGGAGGAGATCTGTGTCCGGAGAGATGGACGGGGACCCAGGGAGGAGATCTGTGTCCGGAGAGATGGACGGGGACCTAGGGAGGAGATCTGTGTCTGGAGAGATGGACGGGGACCCAGGGAGGAGATCTGTGCCCAGAGAGATGGACGGGGACCCAGGGAGGAGATCTGTGCCCGGAGAGATGGACGGGGACCCAGGGAGGAGATCTGTGCCCGGAGACTAGCTGGAACCCAGGGTGTGCCAGGTGAGACTGTCGGACTGCGAGTGGAGTATCCCCCCAAACATCCACAAATTAGGCATTAATTACCCATACACTGTAATCAACTCGCTATTTTTTCTACTTTTCTACCAGGCCAACCACAACAAAGTGTGTTCGTGTAAGTTTCTGAAACAGATTAAAAATCTATTAGCAAATTACATTAATTTACTAAAACAAAGAAGCAACAGCCGTACAGTATTTAAATACACAGCTACTTTACTAAAATAATAACGGTTAGACTGTAGCATGAAGTGGAGGCTGTTATACTGAACGGGGAGGCTAGTACAAAGTAGCTTCACTGTGTTGTACTCACATTACTGCACAGTCCTCATACAGAGACAGAGGCACCCTCAGTGACTGTTCATCACAGTGACATACATCTGTATCCACTACGGCTGCCTTACTATTCATTCTTGCCTGGACAGCTCAAAATCTACCTTGACCCTTATTATATTTCTTCTTCCCGCCTAGATACAGGGTCCCACCGGCACATCGTAATTCAATGTAAGTTCTGACAGGTTGTAAACACATCCGGCAGTTAACCAGAGAGGGGAAGCTATGCCTTATGGCACTTCTCACAAGGATTTATTGAGTATACCTCACTTACAGGAAAGTATCCCTCGATATATTCCTCACAGGACAGGCGGGCACCCAGAAAGCTAAGGTGTGCCCGGAGAGATCAGTTGGCACCCAGTGAGGTAAGCTGTGCCGGGTAGGTGAGATACACCCGAAGAGACAAGTCACTGGGAGAAAAAGAACCCACTAAGTAAACTGCACGTATCCTGAAGATGAAGGCGAAGAAGCAGAAACAAAAACAGAAAAAGCAGGAGCAGAGCAGAAGCACAGCAGAAGCAAAAGAATCAGAAGCAGAAAAAAAAAGAAAGAAGAGAGACTACAGGGGCTCCATTTCGAAAGGAGTTTGACACTCCTCTGGAGTAATTCAGAGGATGTTGACGCCACTGACGTGCGGCGAGTTTGTCTGAGCAAGACTCGCATGTTCCCAGTACTGACAGAGATACATATCACCCCTATCCCGTCTCCTGTCCAACTTCATATACCTCTCCACAGTTAACTCCATATACCCCTCCACAGCTAACTCCATAAGCCCCTCCCCTCCACAGCTAACTCCATACACCCGTCCACAACAAAATTTACCACAGGCAGATATAATACCAGCAAACACAATACAACACTACCAAACACAATACAACACTACCAAACACAAACACAATATAGCACCAACAAACACAATATAACACCAGCAAAATAAGAAAATTACAGCAAATAGAAAAAAAACAAGAAAATATAACCAACAAAATACCATTATATGCAAAAAATTATAAAAAAAATAAACGCACAATTAAATACACTACAGTGCAAAAAAATACCAAGCAAAATAAGAGACACCACAGAGCACTTGGAAAATGGTTTAACTCTTAAAACCAGCCCCCTTACCCCTCCCCCTTACCTCTCCCCATTTCCACTCCCCCTCCCCCTTACCTCTCCCCCTTCCCCTTCCCACTCCCCCTCCCCCTTACCTCTCCCCCTTCCCACTCCCCCTCCCCCTTACCTCTCCCCCTTTCCACTCCCCTTCCCCCTTACCTCTCCCCCTTTCCACTCCCCCTCCCCCTTACCTCTCCCCCTCCCTCACCCAAACCTTCCTCGCTAAGAAATTGGCCGTAAAACATAATGAGATAGTTTGCAGTAACAAGGATCAAATTCGAAACAAGTGTTAAGTCAAACGAGCTTGTTAACGTTAAGTCAAACGAGCTTGTTAACGCTAAGTCAAACGAGCTTGTTATCTGGGCCGGGTAACCAGCTGTGTCTTCCGCCCTCTTGGGGGACAGATGGCTCTGCATGTCATTATCAGTTTAATATATGAATACAACGCTACCTCGATGTAACGAACTAACGCTCCTCTGTGAAACCCAAAGACATCAGAGCAAATTTAGTCTCCTTTTTTCAGCCGTTCTAACGGGGAGAGAATGCTTGCCGAAAATAACTTCGCTCAAGTGAAATCTTCCACGGGAAGATGGGCACTGTCTAGCCGCACTACATCAACTCTCCTCATTAAACTCTGAGAATGATACATTTGTAGAAAATACAGCCGTGCGTGTCTCCTGGGCCGTAATGAATCTGAGTTATTACAATCACACAACCAAAAAAATCTTATGAGGGTTCTTCCAACTTGTTAAGACCCATCATGCATTTTAGTGAGAGCAGCACGCTATGACAGAGAGAGAGAGAGAGAGAGAGAGAGAGAGAGAGAGAGAGAGAGAGAGAGAGAGAGACCGAGAGAGAGAGAGAGACCGAGAGAGAGAGAGAGACCGAGAGAGAGAGAGAGAGACCGAGAGACAAACATGTATATGCTGACGACTGTACTCTGACATTTATTTATCCTAGGGAGGAAATGCCAGCTGCTCTCAATTACATCACCAGCTTACAACTATATAAGCCTAAAGTAAACGATGGCAGGTTACATTTGCTTCTGATAAAATACAAGCGATGATGGTCTCTAGACACCATGATGTTAATGCTGGAGTAGAGGTAAGAATAAATGGAAGAGTGTTGAAATCCGCGGATGAGGTTGATAGTCTTTTGGTGAAATTTGATTCTAAACTGACTATGAAGACCCAATTAGTAAATCTCGCAAACAACGCGGCCAGGAACCTCACAGCACTTCGACGTATCTCGCAACTGCTGAACAGTAGAGACTGCACACACTGTACGTGGCACAAGTGCGGTCACACCTTGAGTATGCTCCACTTTCTTGAACTGCCTGCCCTTCGTCTCACCTATGATTTTTTGACAGAACAGAGTACAGAGTAAGGCGACTTATCTCTCACCTGGACCCAACTTCGAGAGATCTGTCATTTCAGCAAAGTCTTCAACTCCAGAGGAATGTGGGTGGCCTTACTGTTATGTATATGACCAATGTTGTTCAGGTACCACACTTGCTTCCACTTCGTGGTCACCGAGAAGAGAGCTGCTACACAACAAGACGGGCAGCAAACAATAACTAGACTGGATGTACCCTTTTCAAGATCACTTCATCTGAGATCACTCATTCCTAGAATGACCCGAGTGACAATGACATCAATGAAATAAAGTCAGATGACAAAATTAAATCGTTGGCCCCTACATAGTTCCAACTTCTTCATATTCCTATTTGTATGTCTTATAAGAATAAAAAGGCTTTGAAATGAGCTGAGGTAAGTAAGAGCTTTTAGCTTGTAAATAAAGGTAGAATCTCTTAACCTAACCCTGTAAAACCCTTGTGTAAAAGAAGTTAGAGCGAGCAAGCGAAGAGAGAGAGAGAGAGAGAGAGAGAGAGAGAGAGAGAGAGAGAGAGAGAGAGAGAGAGAGAGAGAGAGAGAGAGAGAGAGACAGAGAGACAGAGAGACAGACAAAGTTGAGCTTTTGATGGTCGAGACAGTATACTCTAAACCCCGCGTCGTGAGATTCGCTTGACGTATATTGTTATACCTACACTAAGTTGTGAATGCATGGAGTCTTAATCACCTCCTCGTCTAACCAATTTCCCTTCTGAATCAACCTGAAACCAAAGAAACAATTTCTGACTTCGCTATGGATCATCTGTCTTTAACTTCCACCTGTGTCACCGTGTTCCTGACCCTCTCCTCTTGAAGAGGCTGTCTTTGTTTGCCCTGAGTGTGTACTCACCGTCGAGCTTGATTGGCATTACTGATTTCCAGCATCCTGGACCGTATCGTACTTACCAAGAAACTGTGTACTGAATTTGCCTTCCGTACTCTCTCATCCAACTCATTACACTTTTCTACCACCCTGTAATTGAGGTATTTTCTAACGTCCCTATTGCTCTTCTCTGTCTTCAGCTTCTACTGTCCTCTTCATTCAAATAGTTTATTTACCCCTATCTGTCCTACAAGTTCCTCTTGTTTTTTTTACGTCGAGTCTTGTTTAGTTCTCTCCGCAGAAGACTTCAGACTCACTTCCCTTAATATCTTCTCACAGAGCATTCCCCTAAGTTTTATGACTAATCTAGCTGGAAACCAGATAAAACATACATTGAAGATACATGAGAGAAAGGTCCCAAAACTAAACAGTACCAAAACATCATACTGGGGAAGTGTACAAGTGAAAAGCAGGTGAGCCACAGGCACAGTGAACACTGTCAACATCCGTGACCCAAGACTATTAAACCTGTTACCAGCAGATATTATAAATATTGCAGGAACAAGTGCAGTGTTTTGAAGAGGAAACTGGATCACTACCTCCGCCAAGTGCCAGATTAACCTGGCTCCGATGGACATGTGGGCCAGCAGGCCGCCAACAACAATATTTTGACTGAGCTGGCAAATAACAGAAAAACCCAGTCCCAGACCGGGCTGTTGAGCGAAGGAAAACTCTCGAAATTGATTTCAGGTATGTCACAATCATATACTATTTGGGATTTCTGCCCATGCTTCTCTAGTTTGCTGGTCTCGAATATGCCACTGGAGATTTATGGTTTCAAATCACGGAACGGGTGGAGCTCCAACCTATGGCATGCGTGCTTTAAAACTACCATTCCAATGCGTTTTTCGCTAGACCATGATGGTATTGCGTCGGCCTGGTAGTTGTAAGACTAGCTTTCCATGGGTTACAGCCTCAACCGTTCTGTGATTTGTTTACAATCGTGTTCTTACAATTTCATGAATCATATATAGTTTGCGTGTACCTCCATGCTCATGGGCCCCTATCATGCCTAATCTTAAATGTGTACGGAACCTGTTTCCACCATTTCCTCATCTAGATCGCTGCATTTCCTAACAACACTCAGGGTGAAGCAATTTTTGGAATCCCTGTGACTCATTTATATCTTCAACTACCATCTATGCCGCCCTCATTCCTTGCGTTCCCCTTTCAAGCACTCTGAGTGCCCTACTGAGAATTCTGAGTATCTTGTACGTCCAAGTCATATCAACCCTGAAATGAATAACAGAGACATAAATCCTCGCCTTTTCCAGTGTTATAAAGTCTAGTTCCTTTAGTCTTTCACTGTACGTTATTCTTGCAGGCGCTGATGAGTATTTTCGTAATACTAATACGTGATCACATGCAGTCCCTCCACATGTGTCATACTTACTTTTGAATTTATATATGGAGTTCATTACCTAAGCCGTCACCTAGTGTGTTCCACTTGTTTTACACACACACACACACACACACACACACACACACACACACACACGTGAAGAAAGCGGGGTCAGGAGCTATGACTCGACTCCTGCAACCACATATAGGTGACTAGATGTAGGTGACCATTCGCGCGCGCGCACATACACACGCGCACATACACACACGCACATACACACACACACACACACACACACACACACACACACACACACACACACACACACACACACACACACACACACACTGCAGCTCGTCTTTATCTCTGGCTCACTGTGGTAGCCGGAGGTTGTATGTGGTATTGCCTATTAGATTTTGCAGGGGGTGAGATCTAGCTCTTGGTCTTGCCTCTTAACTTTCGACCCCTAACCATACACACACACACGTGTGTGTATATATGTGTGTATATATATATATATATATATATATATATATATATATATATATATATATATATATATATATACATATGTATATATATATACATACATTATTATTATATATATACTGTATTATTAATATATATATATATATATAATAATAATAATAATAATAATAATTTCATCATGTACGAGGATAGAATTTCATATCTTGCACATTCCTGCAAAATATTGCACGCTGAACACGTATCGAACGCTGGAACTCATCATTATACATAAAAAAACAACAATATAGTGAGGGAAGGGCGTGAGAGAGGGAGGCAGAGGGAAAGTGAGCGAGGCAGCCTCCGAGGGTAAAAAGAGAAAGAGAGGGAGGAGAGAAGAAAGAGAGAGAAGAGAGAGGAGAGCAGGACTCTGGGCTCCAGCAGTAAAGTACAAATGGCGGGAAACTTTGTCCGAAATGATCGAGCCATTCATAAAAAACTAACCGATATTTATCGATACATCAGCATCTAATTAAAATATCCTAACGTTAACCAAATACAAAACCTTCAATATGAGAGCAATATCCACCCGAAACCCTCAATAAGACGGCGCCGGATCAATCATGTGGAGATGATGATGAAGGACGTAGTCCGGGTTCAGGGATACGAACGCGTCTGATATCTCATTTGCGCACCAACCCGCCATCTTATTGCCGCGCTCATCATGGAGAGGCGCGCTGGCGTCTTGCACAGATATTAAACAATCGCCGGCGAGATAAGGAGCCGGGCCAGGATTTCTGAAGATGCCGCGGGTTTAAGGCACCGTCTTATAAAATGGTGTTGTGGAGAGGAAATTTTAAGAATACGGCCCTAGGCGATATGCAAATTAGGGGTCACTTGCATCTTATGACGTAATAACATTTGCCGCTGACAATATGCGAGGCTTCCTCCATGCCTTCACACTGGCCAACGTGTCAGAGAAATGTATTGTCGGCTGATAAAAAAAAAAAAAAGCAAAACATTTTTATATTGTATTTTGTTTTTAGATTCTTTCAGTCTCCTGTCTCAGTACAGCTATATGAAGGTTCTGGTGCAAAGTTGTTCCTACCATCACTGCATTCCAAACGTCACTGCTAATACCCCAAATGTCACTGCTATCCCAAACGTCACTGCTATTCCAAACGTCACTGCTACTATTCCAAACGTCACTGCTACTATCCCAAACGTCACTGTTACTATCCCAAACGTCACTGCTACTATCCCAAACGTCACTGCTATCCCAAACGTTACTGCTACTATTCCAAACGTCACTGCTACTATTCCAAACGTCACTGCTACTATTCCAAACGTCACTGCTACTATTCCAAACGTCACTGTTACTATCCCAAACGTCACTGCTACTATCCCAAACGTCACTGCTACTATCCCAAACGTCACTGTTACTATCCCAAACGTCACTGTTACTATTCCTACCGTCACTGCCACTTTTTCTACTATTAGTGCCGTTATCCCTACTATCACTGCAACTATTCATACCGTCCCTACCACTATCCTTAAGGTCGCTATCACTATCTTTTCCGTCGTTGTCTCTGTTAACACCGTCACTGACACCATGATTCCTCTATTTACCGGTCACTGCTACTACTTATACCACCATTACAACTATTCCTAAGGTTATTACCACAATTCCTATCCTCACTACCAGTATTCCTACAGTCACTACCATTACAGCTGATAGTTACCAGACCTGCAGCCACAGCTACCATTCCTGCCATCTCAACCACCATTTCTGCCATCTCAACTACCATTCCTGCCCTTACAACTACCATTCATGAAGCCACAACTACCATTCCCAGTTGCCACAATCACTTTCCTGCTGCCACAGCCACGAAACCTACCACCACAACTACAATACCTGCCACCACACCTACCAAACCTGCCATCCCGACTCCCATTTTTGGCAACACAATCCAGCCGCTACAATCAATCGTATAAAATTATGTTATTTTGGAAGCGTTCAACCCAGAGAGAGAGAGGGGGGGGGGGCAGAGAAGATAAATAAGACACTGAAATAACATTCATTATATTTATATAAAGCGCTAAACCCATGAGTCATTATGCGCAATGAGTATTGGAAGCTCGATCCTCCGTCAGCAAATAGTACAGTCTGGCCATTCAGACTGTTGTAGAGGTGACGGGCCAGCGCGCGGGCGGACGGGCTTCAGGCGAGGCGGACGTGCTGGACCATACTAACATTATGAGTATACCAAAGGTGTCACTAGTACAGATTTCAACGTCTCCTGGCTACCCGCGGTCACCGCGCTGCAAGACAATGAAGGCGATCATATGTACGAAATATTCTTGCCTATGGAGCTCCAAAGGTCAATCAGAGTGGTTTTGGGTTCACAGTAAGCAGTCTACGGTTGTACTGAGGTCGTGTGGTAATAATGGCGTAATACATAGTCAAAATCGTTTATGTCATTCCGTTTGCCGGAATGACATAAAACTTCGTTGCTTAGGGAGTTATAACAAAATATTTCAGGTTAAAGTTGCATTTGAGCGATTATGGTTATGTTTGAAAATAGGTCATACTGATGAATAAGACACAGTTGGGTATGTATACTGCTGTATCGGGTATCGGCAATAAGGCTGCCCAAGTGCTGCGCGTGTGTTTATTCATCGACTTGTCGGGATTTTATATCAATTATACAATAGGTCATACTGGGTCATGTGGAGTCACGTGATGCATACTGGGTCATATGAGGTTTATGATGGGTCATGTGGGGATTATGTTGGGTTAAGTGGAACATACTGGTTGATGTGTGTGGGGAAGGGTCAGGCTGGGCTGTAAACTTTTGTAATAAGCTGTACTCTAATATATTCATTAGGTTTTCTCTAGTAGTCTGTTCCAATTAGTTGTGGTAACACTCATCGCAAACATTTGTATCCACTCTAGTTTGTTTGACCACACGCGGGCTACAAACTGGGGCCGCATACTCTAAAGACTGATCTAACTTAAGCAGAGTATAAGGTGTTAAATGAATATATAAAAAAATGGACCACCTGACGTAACCGAGTGGTTACACCAGCTGCTCCCGTCAGGAAGACCTGAGGATCTATACCCAGGAGAGTAAAGAAACACGTTTGTCTCGCATTAAGTACTTGATTTATGTTGAAAATGGTATAAAATATTTACAAGGTGATGAGTAAGAAACATGTGCAACAGTTGGTTGTATATGACTGACGAAGCCTCTTGTGTAGGCGAAACGTTTCAACAACAAAGATATGCAACTGTTATATATGTGTCTTATTTATCTGCTTGATTTATCTTATTATACTGTGTATATACTAATTCATTACTTTTCCTTTTAAGGCTGGACACAGTTTTAAGGTCAACTTGTTTCGTGTATGTGGCTGAAGTTATATGCTTGGTACGTCTTCCTGGTGATATTCTGTGTGCGATGATTACTCCTAGATTTTACTTCCTCCCTGAACGTTGTGTGTAGTGCCTCTCCTCCCAGACTATTTAATATACCTCCGGCAGCCTATTCAATGCCACTATGCCACTCTTATGACAACACCCTTCAGCACTTCCGAACATATTTATTTCTCGGGCAATAACACATTTTGTAAATCCACATAATACACAGCGGAGGTGGAGACACGACAGGAGAAAAAAATCCCCAAAAAAGAGTTCATCACTATGACACATACGTGTCCGGCTCCACACAGGAGGCACCCCAGCAACATACACGTGCGCACGCGCCTTACCAATATCAAGTCAGGCTCCTCTAACAAAAGGAAATAATATTTTCGTCACCTCTTTAGAACCTTGTGTGAAAGATCTACAACGCCAAATAATGCGAAGCTGAGCAATAGTAAGCACAGGTGAGGTGACGAAGAGGGGACTAGTGGGAGTGGGGATATGGGATAGGTGGGAGATGTTGGGGATGGGGAATGGTTGTGGAGGATGGGGAGAGGTTTCGTAGAATGAGGAGGGAGATATGAGAGGGGTGCGAGTAGCACTGGACGGGGAGGGGGATATGGGAAGATGTAGGATGAGTTGTACAGAAGGGGGAGGGTGTAGCAGGAGTTGTACAGAAGGGGGAGGGTGTAGCAGGAGTTGTATAGAAGGGGGAGGGTGGATTTGAGAGGGGTGGGAAGGGATGTGGAGGATGGGGTGGGGGCAAACGAGAGGGGAAGGAGGGGGAACAATATATATATTTTTCGCTTTAGGTACAGAAATGAAAATATTGCTGAAAAGTATGCAGCATCAACAATATCCATATTATATATTGAAATTTGGCTCTGACCACCTGCAGCTGCTTTCCATTCCACCACGGCGCCGCCTGCCCAGTAAAATATTGTAAGTCTTTATCATCACATCTTCCCTCCCTCATCTTCATCTGTGATGGACGGAGGAGAGAGGAAACCCAAGAGGAGTGAGGGAGCAGCAGGCGTGCAGGAACGTAGAGTGAGAAGAAGAGGAGAACAAGAAGGAAGAGTAAGAGGCTGTGTATATGGTTTCCCAGGCAAGCGGGTCATTAACAAGACAAACACGCAGTGTTGACTTAAGCATCTCACTACATAATGCAGTGAGATGCTTGAGTATTTTTCGGATGGAGACGTTTCACCAACCAATATCTACATTAACCAAATGCAGAGAATAATGCTGGATACGGTGGCAAATATGAATACGTAGTTTGAGGTGATCAGTCTCTCAGCCTTGAAAGGATGTATTCACTTCATCAGTCTTGACGGACTGAATCCATTCCATCAGTCTTGCTAGACTTTATTCTTTGCATAATATTCGCACTACACATGCTCTCGAACATGACATCTTCACGTTCAATGGTTATAACTTCCAGCTGCTTACATACGGAAAAAATAGAGAACTCAAAAGGGACTTTGTATACAAAAGCCAAAATGATCATCAAATAGAATGAAAGGAACAAGTGAAAGACCTAGGAGTAATTATATCTGTTGATCTTCTAAAGAACAGAAGGCAAATATCACGACAGCCAGGAAAATTACGGGGTTGATGAGAACTTTCAAAAAAGGGAAATAGTGCCAATGATGACACTATTAAAATTGCTTGTGCACTCTCGTTAGGAGTATTAAGCGCTGACGGCCCCGTTCAGGGCGAGGAAGATATCAGAGTTAGAACCAATAAAGCATTTATGTTACTGGGAAATCCTCAAAGTCTTAATTATGTATTCGCTGGAGCGGAGGAGAGTCACATGATGCATATATGGGAAGTAATTGAGGACCTGGTCCCAAATCTGCACTCGCCATAACATACTGGAGTGAGATATATGAAAGAAAGTGTAAAATAAACCCCATGAAAAGCAAGGGCGCCGAGGGCACAGTAATAGAACAGTGTATCAACATACATGGTCGCAGACTATTCAAAATCTCATTAGAAAATATGAGAAACATTGCTGTGTCAAGTGTAGAAGCTTACAAGAGGAAACTGGACAAGTATCTTCACCTAGTGGAATCATCACTTATTTCTATATCACTCCTGGAATCATCACTTATTTCTATATCCGACAACTTCAACCAGAATAGTGGCTTCTATAACATAGCTGAACCACTTGCCAAGAAACTTCTTCATCGCTATCCCACATAAGAACACTGTAGAAGGTCTGCTCACAAACTTATCCAATCTCCTTTCCAAGCTGCCCAAGATTTTAGACTCTATAACCCCACTCGGTACATCATCAGATGCAGCATTCTCCACCTGACCTCAGCATTCTGAACCTGACTATAAATACTCGCGTTCCTTCCACCCCAGGTAGTTCTGTTTGTGACTTGAAAAAGCCCACTGTGTGGGCGAAACGTAGTCAATAAAGGATCACATTATACTGCATATGTGTTTATATTTCCATCTTCACCTAGTGCCAGATCAACCAAGCTGTGATGAATATGCAAACCCATGCCTCACATACATATAACTGGGTATGAAGCACACAAAGATAAAGACAGACAAACTTTCTTGTAAAGATGTCTCAACACTCTACCTATCTTTTGTTCCTTCGGCTATTCCACTGACCTGTCTGTCAACATGTTCACTCCCAAATACTAAAAGTACATTTATGTCCTCTATAATCCTTCCAATTTGATATCCAATTTATCATTGCCTAAACTTTTTATTACTATTATCACCTTGCTCTTTTTCAGGTTCACTTCAAGTTTCATTCTTGTACACACCTTCTCAAACTCCTTCACCAACATTTGCAGTCATGTTCTCAGCAAAGACTAACTGTGACAACTCCCTTTTCGAACCATATTCATTATCTGTTAATCCTTTGTAGATGAATGGTTCAGAGAACCGACATGTTGATAAATTAGACGCATGTGCAACTCTTGAGTATCTTTATTGAGGAAACGTTTCGCCACACAGTGGCTTCATCAGTCCATACAAAGGAGAATCTTGAAGAACAGGAGGAGAATGAGGTAATCAGTCCCTCAACCTTGAGTCGATGTGGTCAGTCCATCAATCTTGAATAGAATACGGCGTACGTGCTGAGAAGGAGCTTGTAAACCGTTGGCAGGAGAGGTGCAGAAGTCATAGGTCGTGTAACATTTGTTCAATGTTGAAGTAGGTCGTGCCCAAGAATTAGGCAAGCGAAGAATTCCCAAGTATTAAGATCCCAAGAAGTTGCAGTGTCTGACAGGTTTGTAGATGAATGGTTCAGAGAACCGACATGTTGATAAATTAGACGCATGTGCAACTCTTGGGTATCTTTATTGAGGAAACGTTTCGCCACACAGTGGCTTCATCAGTCCATACAAAGGAGAATCTTGAAGAACAGGAGGAGAATGAGGTAATCAGTCCCTCAACCTTGAGTCGATGTGGTCAGTCCATCAATCTTGAATAGAATACGGCGTACGTGCTGAGAAGGAGCTTGTAAACCGTTGGCAGGAGAGGTGCAGAAGTCATAGGTCGTGTAACATTTGTTCAATGTTGAAGTAGGTCGTGCCCTCAAGGTTGAGGGACTGATTACCTCATTCTCCTCCTGTTCTTCAAGATTCTCCTTTGTATGGACTGATGAAGCCACTGTGTGGCGAAACGTTTCCTCAATAAAGATACCCAAGAGTTGCACATGCGTCTAATTTATCAATCTGTTAATCCTACAACTTTCCTCAATGCCCTATCATACACTTCTTTCACAATACCTTCAGTAAATATATTAAACCATGGTTATATTACACATCCCTCTATAAAGGCTACTTTTACTACAAAATAATCCTCTCTTTTCTCCTACATACACTAACCTGAGACTCTCACTCACCATAAAAACTCTTTACTGTTTTCAGTAACCTATTACCTATTCCATCCATTTGCAACATCTGCCTCTCTATCAATATGCATTTTCTAAATCCAATACATGCGAAAAACCGTTCCTTACCTTTATCAAAGTATTGTCCATTTATTTGATTAAATGTAACCTAAATCTTCAATGTTCCTCTGCAATCCTACTTTGTCTTCCACTTAACTCTTTCAATAATAATTCTATTATACAGGCTTATTCCCCTATAATTCTTATACATATGTATACATATGAAATACGTATACTGTCAATCCTTAGGTACCTCCCCTTCATTCATGCATATACTGAACAAATGCACCAACCGTTCCAAAACAATATCCTCACCTGCTTTTAAACATTACAGTCTTAATCCCACTTGTCGCAGCTGCTTTACTCCCTTTCATTCTGCCAATTGCCTTACGAACTCTTCCCCACATTCACCTTTGGCTCTTCCATACTCTTAACATACATTAATCTTCCCTGCCCAATGCATGATATCGCTCCCTCCCTTCCACAATCAACATTTAACAACTCAGAATATTCTCTCCATCTTTCCAGTTCATCCACCTCCCTAACTAACATCTTCCCCTCTTTCGCTTTCAACTCCCAAGCCTAATTGCTCCCCCAGGCTTCTTCGTCTTGTTAATCTCTCTCTCTCTAAAATTTAATGAAAACGACCCACTCAGTGTCTCATTACCTCTCTTTTTGCACTCTTTACCATTTCGTTTAACCTCTTTTTTTCTTCGCTTCATATACTCTGATTTTAGCACATTTTTTTATAATTTAAAAAACTTCTCATATAACTTTCTCCCATATCACCCTCTCTACCTCATCATTCCACCAATCGTTCCTCCTCTCATACTCAAACTTCTGCCACTCTAGCACTCCCTTCTTAAATACATCATACCTCCTCGACCTCTTCCTCATTAACTTGACTCACGAAATCGTAATGACACGATTGCAAACAAACCATACCATCGTGTCATTACGATTTCGTGAGTCATGCTGACGGCTTTGAGGGGACTTGAGCTAGAGTTCGTCACGGCCACGCTAGCTGGAGATTCGTCTGTAAAAACTTGCATTTATGGTCACAGTGGTGCCTGTGCTAACCTTCCTATGGTGTAGAAATATACCTAGTTGGACGAATCTTATTGTGGCTAGCTGGTCCAGTGGCTAACGCGACGGTCTGGAGTTTTGAGACTCTGATCGCGGGTTCTATCCCCGCCCGTGGTATGGTTTCTTCCTCATTAACTGTGCTCTCTTCAGATGACACTGCGAATAACTTCATTTACCGACGCAATTTTCCTTGCATTCCTTCTGCATTTTAAACTTAATATAATTACCACTAAATAATGTGATATAATAGAGGTTCCTTTATAACATGCACATGGACACACGAACATGGACACACGGACATATCAACCCTTAACTTCAGCCGCATATACAATATTGTATTAAGTTAATTACATTATTAATGTTATTACTACCATTTCTATCGCTATTACTACTGCTACTACTAGTTACTACATTACTAATACAACCATCAATACTACAGTTACTATCATACTGTAAATTTTCTGTATATTTAGAAATACCGTTATTGTTCTAGGGTTCCCTGGTTCAACTAACCCAAACCCTAAGCAGGGTTTTTGGGTTGGGTTTATGGTAAACTAATAAAATGAATTTGAGGCAAAAAAAAACTACAAAAACTTGGACGCTGGGAGTATTAAACAAGGTTTTACGTTTATTCAAAAAATTTTGCCGGGGCGAAACCATAAAGTGATCTGGGAAGGAAAAGGGTTACGAAACCAAAGAAGTTTACGCCGTATCCCAAAAACAAATAATAAGTCAAAAAAAAAAAACTACAACCTGTGTTTTAACTGCTTATGAAAACTTTAAGGCCTGCCCAAACCCCCAATTTTAGATTACCCAGCAAAACATGGGGTACCCTGGTAACACATTAAAGGCGGGGTAAAAATTTAACCGGAAAAGGATCAAGAACAAATTGAAATTTGGGGGGGAACCCCAGGGGGACTGAAAACGAGGTTAAGGTTTCACGAGCGAGGGGAAATTTTTCAACGGGAGGTTTAGCTAATAGACATGGGGGGAGTACCTCACACCACCACCATGTAGGGTGTTACTGCTGCCTGAGTACCTCACACCACCACCATGTAGGGTGTTACTGCTGCCTGAGTACCTCACACCACCACCATGTAGGGTGTTACTGCTGCCTGAGTACCTCACACCACCACCATGTAGGGTGTTACTGCTGCCTGAGTACCTCACACCACCACCATGTAGGGTGTTACTGCTGCCTGAGTACCTCACACCACCACCATGTAGGGTGTTACTGCTGCCTGAGTGCCTCACACCACCACCATGTAGGGTGTTACTGCTGCCTGAGTACCTCACACCACCACCATGTAGGGTGTTACTGCTGCCTGAGTACCTCACACCACCACCATGTAGGGTGTTACTGCTGCCTGAGTACCTCACACCACCACCATGTAGGGTGTTACTGCTGCCTGAGTACCTCACACCACCACCATGTAGGGTGTTACTGCTGCCTGAGTGCCTCACACCACCACCATGTAGGGTGTTACTGCTGCCTGAGTGCCTCACACCACCACCATGTAGGGTGTTACTGCTGCCTGAGTGCCTCACACCACCACCATGTAGGGTGTTACTGCTGCCTGAGTACCTCACACCACCACCATGTAGGGTGTTACTGCTGCCTGAGTGCCTCACACCACCACCATGTAGGGTGTTACTGCTGCCTGAGTGCCTCACACCACCACCATGTAGGGTGTTACTGCTGCCTGAGTACCTCACACCACCACCATGTAGGGTGTTACTGCTGCCTGAGTGCCTCACACCACCACCATGTAGGGTGTTACTGTTGCCTGAGTACCTCACACCACCACCATGTAGGGTGTTACTGCTGCCTGAGTACCTCACACCACCACCATGTAGGGTGTTACTGCTGCCTGAGTACCTCACACCACCACCATGTAGGGTGTTACTGCTGCCTGAGTACCTCACACCACCACCATGTAGGGTGTTACTGCTGCCTGAGTGCCTCACACCACCACCATGTAGGGTGTTACTGCTGCCTGAGTGCCTCACACCACCACCATGTAGGGTGTTACTGCTGCCTGAGTACCTCACACCACCACCATGTAGGGTGTTACTGCTGCCTGAGTGCCTCACACCACCACCATGTAGGGTGTTACTGCTGCCTGAGTGCCTCACACCACCACCATGTAGGGTGTTACTGCTGCCTGAGTACCTCACACCACCACCATGTAGGGTGTTACTGCTGCCTGAGTGCCTCACACCACCACCATGTAGGGTGTTACTGCTGCCTGAGTACCTCACACCACGACCATGTAGGGTGTTACTGCTGCCTGAGTACCTCACACCACCACCATGTAGGGTGTTACTGCTGCCTGAGTACCTCACACCACCACCATGTAGGGTGTTACTGCTGCCTGAGTACCTCACACCACCACCATGTAGGGTGTTACTGCTGCCTGAGTACCTCACACCACCACCATGTAGGGTGTTACTGCTGCCTGAGTACCTCACACCACCACCATGTAGGGTGTTACTGCTGCCTGAGCACCTCACACCACCACCATGTAGGGTGTTACTGCTGCCTGAGTACCTCACCACCACCATGTACGGTGTCATTGCTGCCTGAGTACCTCACACCACCACCATGTAGGGTGTTACTGTTGCCTAAGTACCTCACACCACCACCATGTAGGGTGTTACTGCTGCCTGAGTACCTCACACCACCACCATGTAGGGTGTTACTGCTGCCTGAGTACCTCACACCACCACCATGTAGGGTGCTACTGCTGCCTGAGTACCTCACACCACCATGTAGGGTGCTACTGCTGCCTGAGTACCTCACACCACCACCATGAAGGGTGTTACTGCTGCCTGAGTACCTCACACCACCACCATGTACGGTGTCATTGCTGCCTGAGTACCTCACACCACCACCATGTAAGGTGTTATTGCTGCCTGAGTACCTCACACCACCACCATGTAGGGTATTACTGTTGCCTGAGTACCTCACACCACCACCATGTAGGTTGTAGGGTGTTATTGCTGCCTGAGTACCTCACACCACCACCATGTAGGGTGTTACTGCTGCCTGAGTACCTCACACCACCACCATGTAGGGTGTTACTGTTGCCCGAGTACCTCACACCACCACCATGTAGGGTGTTACTGTTGCCTAAGTACCTCACACCACCAGCATGTAGGGTGTTATTGCTGCCTGAGTACCTCACACCACCATGTAGGGTGTTACTGTTGCCTGAGTACCTCACACCACCACCATGTAGGGTGTTACTGTTGCCTGAGGACCTCACACCACCACCATGTAGGGTGTTACTGCTGCCGGAGTATCTCACACCACCACCATGTAGGGTATTACTGTTGCCCGAGTACCTCACACCACCACCATGTAGGGTGTTATTGCTGCCTGAGTACCTCACACCACCACCATGTAGGGTGTTACTGTTGCCTGAGTACCTCACACCACCACCATGTAGGGTGTTACTGTTGCCTGAGTACCTCACACCACCACCATGAAGGGTGTTACTGCTGCCTGAGTACCTCACACCACCACCATACAGGGTGTTACTGCTGCCTGAGTACCTCACACCACCACCCTGTAGGGTTTTATTGCTGCCTGAGTACCTCACACCACCACCATGCAGAGTGTTACTGTTGCCTGAGTACCTCACACCACCATCATGTAGGGTGTTACTGCTGCCGGAGTACCTCACACCACCACCATGTAGGGTATTACTGTTGCCTGAGTACCTCACACCACCACCATGTAGGGTGTTACTGCTGCCTGAGTACCTCACACCACCACCATGTAGGGTGTTACTGTTGCCTAAGTACCTCACACAACCACTATGAAGGGTGTTATTGCTGCCCGAGTACCTCACACCACCACCATGTAGGGTGTTACTGTTGCCTGAGTACCTCACACCACCACCATGTAGGGTGTTATTGCTGCCCGAGTACATCACAAAACCACCATGTAGGGTGTTATTGCTGCCCGAGTACCTCACACCACCACCATGTAGGGTGTTATTGCTGCCCGAGTACCTCACACCACCACCATGTAGGGTGTTATTGCTGCCCGAGTACCTCACACCACCACCATGTAGGGTGTTACTGTTGCCTGAGTACCTCACAACACCACCATGTAGGGTGTTACTGTGTGGCATGCAAAGAGTACGTAACCTTTATTCGGCGTATGTACACACCCTCATTTACAGGCTATCTCCCCCAGCCAGCGAACCAGGTGACTGAGGGTTGACGATGGGGCCCCGTCGTTCAACCAGTACCCAGGTTCCAGCCAATGAGAAGATGGTTTTGGCAATCGCAGAGGTTATGTGGGTACCACTCTCCTGTCTGCCCTTGTCATTCCCATTCTAGAGCTGGTTGAAGCACGATCTGCTCTCTAGTGGCTTCTATTCTGCCTTGCTTACCGTGGAGTGCACTAATACCTATTGCTGTACATAGTGTACATACTTCTGTTCTAAACTGGTGAAGGATAATGTAAGTCAAAAGTTTTCTGCTGTGTTTATTTTGCTCCCTTTACACCCAGGATAACAGGCCATTTGGACTCCTGGGTTGTAGTATGGGTAGCCTGTCCGAGAGCTGGAGCTGGACTTAGAGAAAGGGTTGAGCCTAGGGTGATGCTAGAAGCAGGAGCATTGTGTAGGTTGCTGTCTGGCATTGTATTTAGCTTTGCCAACGCTTAACAAACTTTGCGTGTCAGTTGCTTTGCTATGGTCAGCCTTGCTATTGTGTGACGTTCAACAGCTCGCTACTAGCTTGTTCGGTGTGCTCGCTTCGCTACGGTCAATCTTGTGGAACAGAGTGTAGCTTGCTGTCTGGCATTGCATTCAGCTTTGCCAACGCTTTACAAACTTTGCGTGTCAGTTGCTTTGCTGTGGTCAGCCTTGCTATTGTGATCGTTCAACAACTCGCTACTTGCCTGTTCGGTGTGAAGCTTTTGCAGTCAGCTTTGCTATTGCGTATCCACCTTGTATGCGTATTCTGCAATCGTACTGTGCATAGCTAAGCGTGTTCTGCAAATAACGTTACGTTGAGGTATTCTGCAATCGTATTGTGCATAGCAAATAACTTATACATTGGGGTATGCCACCTAGACTAGTCAAGTCTGGTGTCGGCATATACTGTTTAACCTACCTAAATTGTCCCTACAGCGTTGTTGGCAAATTGCTCGTTCCATTGGCATTGATTACGAACGCACTCTCACAGCTGCGCAACTGCGTTCACTGATCACTGACACACTTCGAGAAGAAGAGATGGCACATCAGACTCCTCCCTCTACGGGAGCTAGGGAAAAAACTCATATGTTCTCGCAGGAGGAAGATGATATATCAACGGAGTAAAATCGTCAGTCTAGTGCAGCAGGGTTGTCTCAAGGTGAATCAGCGGCGTTGGCACTTGAGCTGGCAAAAATCAATCTTGAGCAGACTAGGGAACAGAGAGCATTTGCAAAAGAAGAATTTGATAGGGAAAAAGAAAGGAGGCAGTTTTCGCATTCTGTAAATGACTTTAGTTTACAGAAAGCAGTACAGCTTGTTCCCCGCTTCAATGAGGCCGAACCAGAACAATTTTTCCGGCCACCTCAAGGCTCGAGCCTTGAGGTGGCCGGAACAGCATTGGGCATCGATGGTTCACGCAGCATTGTTTGGTAAGGCACAGGAATTTACGTCAGTGTTAAATGACACTGATTTTTCCGATTATAAAGTAGTGAAGACCACAGTGTTGGGAGCATATACTTGTATCCCAGCTAAGTATCGGAAGTTTAAGTTAGGCAGACGACAGCTTGGTCAATCCCTGGTTGATTTTGTGCGACAGCAGACCAAAGCTTTTACCAGCTGGCATAAAGCAAGTGTTGTTGCTACCTTCGATGATCTTGTGCAGCTTATTCTGATTGACAACCTGCTGGAGTCTGTGGGACCAGAGGTTCGAGTCTTTCTGCAGGATCGTGACTTAACCACTGCATTGGAGGCAGCCAAGTTGGCTGATACCTTTGAAACTAACCGCTCCTTGTCCGAGCGGTCCCGTCTCTCTTGTCAACAGCCTGGCATGAGCAGAGATCGTCAACCTTGGAGAATGAAGTGCCAGCCGGAGGAAGAACGTCTACGTCAGCCAACTAAGTCACCTGGTGAGCAACGCTTCTCAATTTATGGTCCACCTGGTGAGAGACAAACTACTCAACATGGTGCATCTCGACAACAGTATCCAGAGAGACACCAGCAAGAGAGACACCAGCAAGAGCGACACCAGTTGCAACGTCAGCAGGGAGTAAAGGGCAAGCTTGTCGTCTGCTTCCTCTGTAATAAAGTAGGTCACATCCGTCCCAACTGCCCCCACAAACCCCAACCCATTGGGAAAATCTCTAATATCCCTAGTAACATGTCCCTGAGAGAAGTAGAAAAAGTGATGGCCCCTTATTTCCCTTCGGGAAAACTCCGAAACAACTGAAGTCAAAACCTTTAGAGATACTGGAGCATATTGCTCACTTATAAGAGAGGGAATATTACCCCTTTCAAAGAACACTTCCTTGAATTCCTCTGTTTTATTGGAAGCATTTGGAGGAGCTATATATTGTCCCTTTGCATAAAATTTATGTACAGTGCAAATATTACACTGGGTACTTGACTGTGGGTGTATCCGAAGGATTCCCCATGAAAGATGCCATGTTATTACTGGATAATAACATTACCACTGCTAGTGTATGTCCTGAACTCATAATGATTAATTCTTCCCCGGTGGTGGCCATAACTCGGGCAACATCCCAAGGGTTGTCTGGCAAGAATGTTGACCTATCCTTGGACGACTCCGATCTCGGAATAGCCACGTAGTTTTACGAGGAAAACTGGCCAGAGCCTCGTAGATCAAGTGAACAGACCCAGATCAAGCCTTCCTATTCCAAGGTTGCAGGATTGCCAGATCTCTGTTTCCATGCCCGAGGGACTGTCCTTCCGGGAGGAACACCGAAAGGACCATTCTTTAAATTTCGCTTTTTCAGGCAGCCATGGGTAAATCCTCTTTGGATCATCCGGTCAAGTATGAACTTAAAAATGACTATTTGATCTGCACTGGGACTGGTAAGGAGATAGAGGGCCGGCAATTGTCTGACAGGTTAGTAGTTCCAACGAAGTTTAGACCTCAAATATTGAATATAGCTCATAATACTTCATTAGGAGGCCACTTAGGAATTACTAAAATCTTATATAGAATCACGAGAATTTTATTTGCCAAAATTAAAGCAGGATGTGAAGAATCATATCAGGTGTTGCCGAGAATGTCAGCAAGTAGGGAAACCTGGACATTCCATTAAACCTGCACCTCTTCAACCTATACCTGCTGATGGAGAACCTTTTGCAGATTTAATTATAGATTGTGTAGGTCCACTACCTAGGTCAAAGTCGGGAAATCAGTATTTATTTACCATTATAGATAGAGTAACTAGATATCTTGAAGCAATCCCCATGCGCAGTATTAATACTAAAGCTATTCTCAAAGCTTTAACAAATTTATTTCTTGTTTTGGCATTCCTAAAACTATTCAAAGTGATCAAGGTACTAACTTCACTGCCATTTAGGGAAGCATTAACTAGGTTAAGGATAATCCACAACTTATCCACTGCCTATCATCCTCAGTCCCAAGGCGCCTTGGAAAGATTCCATCAGACGTTAAAAACCATGATGAGAACTTTTTGCATGCATTTTCCTACAGACTGGGATGAATCATTACCTTTGTTGCTGTTCTCAGCACGAGAAACGGTGCAAGAGTCTACCGGGTATAGTTCGTTTGAGCTGATCTTTGGGCACAATGTACGAGGTCCTCTTCGGGTGCTCAAAGAAGGATGGATGGGAGAAGACGTTAGCTCAACACTCTACAACCCTTCTTCAAGGTTGCAGGTGGCACGTCAGTTAGCCAATGCTAACCTAAAGACAGCTCAAAATAAGATGAAACAGAGGTATGACAGAAATGCACAATTCCGCTCCTTCCATCCAGGAGACAAGGTGTTGGTGCAGGAACCTATACCTGGCCACACCTTGAAAACTAGATTCACGGGACCTATGCAAATTGGAAGTAAATTATCTGATGTAAATTATGTGGTAGCTACCCTTGATAAGACCTCAAAAACTAAAACTTACCACATTAATCAATTAAAATCTTTTCATACACCAGATAAAGTCCTCTGAGGACGACTCTGACTCTTTACACTATTTCTGAAATTAATGTCAAACTTCCAAACTCTGTCCTCCTCAAGGACCCTAGCCCTTTAATGGTGGGGCTATCTGAAACTCGAGCAACAAGTTTAACTGCGCTTCTACAGTCATACCCTGATATTTTTTCGGATGTGCCGAAAAAATGTACGTTAGGTTATCATGATGTAGATGTGGGAAACGCTAAACCTATTAAACTCTCCCCCAACAGAGCTAATCCTGAAAAGCAGAGGCTACTTCAGCAGGAAGTAGAATTTCTGTTAGAACATGGTTTAGTGGAGGAGTCATCTAGTCCATGGGCTTCACCGTGCATCCTTGTTAAAAAAGCTGATGGAGGGTTTCGTATGTGTACAGACTACCATAAGGTGAATGAGGTCACAATCACAGATGCTTACCCTCTTCCTCGTCTGGATGACGTAATCGACTTTGTGGGTAAGGCTACTTTTGTGTCCAAGTTAGATCTCCTCAAAGGTTACTATCAGGTACCTTTGACGGATAAGGCGAAGGAAATCTCTGCCTTCGTAATTCCAGGTCATTATCAATATACAGTTACCCCCTTCGGAATGAAAAACTTCCCCTCTTCATTCCAGAAACTTATCCATCAGGCTATTAAAGGACTTGAAGGCACGGCAGCGTACCTGGATGATATTGTTGTGGTGTCTGATACTTGGGATCAACACCTATTTAGGCTTAAGGCTCTGAGACCTTTCAGTTCCCATTTACCTGTTAATTTATCTAAGTCTTCCTTTGGCCAGGCCACTGTTACTTTTCTAGGCCATGAAGTAGGTAGTGGTAAAGTTGCTCCTAAACTTGCTAAAGTTCTTGCCATTAAAGATTATCCAGTTCCACATGATAGGAAATCTCTTCAACGTTTCCTAGGCATGATAGGATTTTACAAAAGATTCTGTAAGAATTTCTCAGATATTGTAGCCCCTCTTACCAGTCACAAAGTTCCCTTTATTTGGACTTCAGTTTCTCAAGATGCTTTTGACAAAGCAAAAAGATTGTGTACTGCACCCATTCTTTTGTCTCCAGACTTCTCCAAACCTTTCTCATTACAGGATGATGCTTGCGAGTCTGGGGTTGGGGCAGTATTATTGCAAAACGGGGACAAGGAGTTGCAGCCTGTAGCCGCCTTCTCTGCAAAGTTCCAGCCGCATCAGAGGGCTTACTCTACCATTGAAAAAGAAGCCCTCGCACTGGTACTGGCTTTGGAGCGCTTTGATGTATACGTGGGACAAACTTCGCAGGTGCTCACTGTCTACAGTGATCACAATCCTCTAGTATATCTCCAAACCATGAAGAACCACAACACAAGGCTCATGCGATTGACGCTAAGACTGCAACCATATTTTCTGAGAATTGTACATATTGCCGGCAAAGAAAATATGTTGGCAGACTCTTTATCAAGAGTCTAACAATATTATTTATAATAATTATATATTAGGTTAGGATGTGTTAGGTTACTTGTGGTAACCCCTTCCAAGCTCTTTTTCTTTTTTTTTTATCCCCTGGTGTAGGTTTTTTTTTTTTTTAGTGAGGGGATGCGGGCTACTGTCCGCCCGTGTCTTGAACCTAAGCTAGCCCGACTGTCTGCTGTCTCGTTCTGAGTTTAGGGTTTGACTTTTTGCCACGTGAAAAGCTGAGCTCTAAGAGTTGGATGGTTGAGAGGAAAGGCGGTCCTATTATTTTGTGCCATGGCGGCACGGTTACCACTGGGAGGTGGCAGCCTAATCCTGAGCCTTCTCGGGGTGGGGGTGTGGCATACAAAGAGTATGCAACCTTTATTCGGCGCATGTACACACCCTCATTTACAGGCTATCTCCCCCAACCAGTGAACCAGGTGACTGAGGGTTGACGATGGGGCCCCGTCGTTCAACCAGTACCCAGGTTCCAGCCAATGAGAAGATGGTTTTGGCAATCGCAGAGGTTATGTGGGTACCACTCACCCGTCTGCCCTTGTCATTCCCATTCTAGAGCTGGTTGAAGCACGGTCTGCTCTCTAATGGCTTCTATTCTGCCTCGCTTACCGTGGAGTGCACTAATACCTATTGCTGTACATAGTGCATATAATGTACATACTTCTGTTCTAAATTGGTGAAGGATAATATAAGTCAAAAGTTTTCTGTTGTGTATATTTTGCTCCCTTTACACCCAGGATAACAGGCCATTTGGACTCCTGGGTTGTAATATACTGCTGCCTGAATACCTCACACCACCATGTAGGTTGTTACCGCTGTCTGAGTACCTCACACCACCACCATGTAGGGTGTTATTGCTGCCTGAGTACCTATCATACCACCACCATGTAGGGTGTTATTGCTGCCTGAGTACCTATCATACCACCACCATGTAGGGTGGTACTGCTGCCTGAGTACCTATCATACCACCACCATGTAGGGTGGTACTGCTGCCTGAGTACCTATCATACCACCACCATGTAGGTTGTTACTGCTGCCTGAGTACCTCACACCACCACCATGTAGGGTGTTACTACTGCCTGAGCGCCTTATACCATCACCATGTAGGGTGGTAGTATGAACGAACACACACACACACACACACACACACACACAGGGGTATGTCCTACGAAGAAAGGTTGAGGGAAATCGGACTGACAACATTGGAGGACAAGCGGGTCAGGAGGGACATGATAATGACATACAAAATACTGCGTGGAATAGATAAGGTAGACAGAGACAGGTTGTTCCAGAGAGGGGACACAGAAACAAGGGGTCAAAATTGGAAGCTGAAGACTCAGACGAGTCAGAGGGATGTTAGGAAGTATTTTTTCAGTCATAGAGTCGTCAGGAAGTGGAATAGCCTAACAAGTGATGTAGTGGAGGCAGGAACCATACACAGCTTTAAGACGAGGTATGACAAAGCTCTGGAAGAGAGGACCTAGTAGCGATCAGTGAAAAGGCGGGGCCAGGAGCTGAGTCTCGACCCCTGCAACCACAATTAGGTGAGTACACATGAGAAGTATAGACAAGGTGGACAGACAGGATGTTCCAGAGATGGGACACAGCAGCAAGGGGTCTCAGTTGGAAGATGAAGACTCAGATGAATCACAGGGATGTCAGGAAGTATTTCGTCAAGTAAGAGTTGTCAAGAAGTGGAATAGCCTGGGTAGTGATGTAGTGGAGGCAGGACCCATACATAGCTTTAAGAAGAGATATGATAAAGCTCACGGAGCGGGAAGAGTGACCGGGTAGCGGCCAGTTGAAGAGGCGGGGCCAGGAGCTGTGAATCGACCCCCGCAACCACAACTAGGTGAGTACACACACACAAGGTCAAGTGTCCAACTGTTAACTAATATCACCATTATTTTTCTATCTTGCTGGCAATTTCTTAATGTTGCAATCTTAATACCGTTGTTGACACTGCGGCTGCTGCTGCTGTTGCGCCAATTATGCTGCTCCTAACTTCATTTCGTTACCGGTTACTATTAACATATACCAAGAGTATATCCGAGATATATCTTAGATATACTTGTCATATACCTGTGATTTACTTAAATAACTCTGTTATGCATAGTCGATAACTGTGATATACCTAAGATATACCAGTGATATACTTTTGATATACCTAGGAGATACCTGGGATATACTTGATATCTCAAAGAGATACCTAGGATATAGATGTGAGATACCTGAAATATAGCTGTGATATACGTCATATGCCTGAGCTACACCTGTGATATACCTGAGATATACCACATGTATCAACATCAAAAATACAACATTATTAAGCCTTCTCAATAACCTCCCTACTCAAAACTCCCTGACAGACTACTGTATCACACTACAACAACCACAAATCCCTGACACACTGTTGTACCAAGATACAAAAATATGGACAGCATATAAACAATAAATCATGTAGGAATATCCAGGGACTAGTGATAACCAGGAACAATATGGACAAAAACCGTGGTGTGTACGTCACGCAGGGAGACAACAACCAGGGAGGGAGATGGAGAAACACGACGGGGGGATAAGAAAGGGAAGGGAAGAGAAGAGAGGGGAGAGAGAGAGGGGGAGAGAGGGAGGAGAGAGAGGGAGGAGAGGGAGAGAGAGGGAGGAGAGAGAGAGGGGGAGAGAGAGAGGGGAGAGAGAGGGGAGAGAGAGAGAGAGGGGGGAGAGAGAGAGAGAGAGAGAGAGAGAGAGAGAGAGAGAGAGAGAGAGAGAGGAAGGGGGTATAAAATAGAAGAGGCTGTGTAAAAGGGAGTGTGATAATGATGGTCGGGTGAGAGGAAGAGTATGTTGGTGTCAGTGTGGCACTGGCGTCCCCGCCGGCGTGGCACCGTGCCAGCAATCTGCACCAGAGAAGAATAATCTCACTAGCTAATGTGTCTCTCTGTAGCACTCCACGGCCGGGCCAAGCCAGAGAGAGAGCGAGGGAGAATGTTCATGCCAAAGATAGACATATGTATATACATAAATATATATATATATATATATATATATATATATATATATATATATATATATATATGTTTGTGTGTTTGTGTGTGTGTGTGTGTGTGTGTGTGTGTGTGTGTGTGTGTGTGAGCGTGGGCATCTGCTTACTGCTTGGTAAACGGAGCCAGGTACATACATCTTGTCCTGCCCGGGATTGAACTTGGACACTTTCAGTTGTAAATCGAACGATCTACCACTGGCTTACGAGATATCCAAAAAAAATTATTATAAATGATAAAGTGAGAAAGAGAGGAACATCTTAGTGATAGGAGAGACACTTCGAGGGACATATTGGTGATAGGAGAGAGACTTCGAGGGACCTGGACATGAAAGGAGAGACACTTCAAGTGCGGCAGTCAGGTTAAAGAGTGTTGGCTATGGAGTGTGACTGGACGGGTGAGAGAAGACACCCGCCTGAATCTTGACGAAGTAATAATTCTGGTGGTGCCCCAGTAGACTCAATCACCACCACAACCACCTGGTGTTGGTGTTAAGGCAGCTGGGGCACCACCAGGTGGTGGTGCCCCAGCTGCCTCACTCACCACCACCATGGGGGGAGTTGAATGATAGCTCTAGGCTTTCCGTGTTGTAATCAACGCATCGTCTGGAGCTTGCAATGTTGCAGAAAAGAGGTGGTGGTTCAAGCAAATGCCATCAGAGGAAGCGTCTTTGCTAGAATGTGCAAACACGCTCACGTATGTGTGTGTGTGTGTGTGTAAATGCAAGTTTGTTAGGGAGGAGGTGCGAGCTTTAATGAATCTGATATAAAATGGGAGCTGTCAGAGTCACTCTTTGCTGTTGACACAAGGCGTTTGTGAGACTCGATGGAACACTTAACTATGTTGGTGGAAGAGTTTTGAGGTGCGTGTAAAGAAAGACGTTGGAAACAAACAAAGAAACGAGCAAGGCGATTAGAGGCAAGGAGTGGAGAGAGATTTGTGAGTGGATATGTCGGTGGATGTGTCTATGAAATATGAAATAAATCACAAAACAGATGAGGGGAAAGTAAGGTAGCTGCAATGTTCAGTGTGTGAAGAACAGTGCAAAAAATGGAGGGCACTGGAGTAAAGTGGTATAAAAAGAGCTGTAGTGAGAAGACTGGAGACAGTGGAGACGTCGTTTTCAGCTTCAGTGAGTGCTGTGAATATTATATTTATGCAAATAACTACAGAAATTAGAAGATGAAGCAGTAGCTTTAATTTAAGATTTGAAAGAGCGGAAAAGGTGTTTGTGATATGGCTTCATCTTAAAGTAAACCTTGAGCAAGAGAGGTTGATCAAAAGGTTGTATAAATCTGAGGTTGATGGAAGGTGCAAGGAACGTTCCAGGAAGGGTTAGGAGGAGGATATGAACGAGGTTTTGAATGGTAGGAACTTGAGCATCCATGGGCGTCTGTGATCATGTTAGATCGGTAGGAATTTTTTTAATGGGGGGGTGGGGGGTGGGGGTGAGGTGCTCTGGAGTGAGTGTGACAATATCCATAAAAATTTTTAGGAGAACAGGTAAGCCGGACTTAAACTCTGGAGATATGAAGCACAGTATCTACAAGCTGAAGGATGGCTGGGAATGTTGCAGTTTGGTGGGTAATTTGAACTGTGATGTTAGTGCACGGCTGTAAAAACAACGAGGAAATACGTGATGAATATTTTTTTTTTTATGGAAGTTACTCTGCTTTAGTGGGAAACGCAAGACGTACCAATAAAAAACTACATATCCACAAAACACACACATACACACACACACACACACACACACATACACACCAGCGAAGAGGCGGGGCCAGGAGCTATGAATCGACCCCTGAAACCACAATTAGGTGAGTACATACACGCACATACATACATACAGCGTTTGCATTAAATATATATTCTACTTGTATATACCATGTTGAGTACATACAGGTTAGATATATGCTGATGGTACACACCAGGTTGAGTAAACACCAGGAGCTATGCAATGTTGCATAGCTCCAGGGAAAGTTTTCTCAGAGTAGGGCAACGTGGGTGACACCAGCCACAGCTCCTCTCAGAGTATGAGAGGCACCGGTCCGGCTGGTGTCACCCACGCTATCCTACTCTGAGAAAACTTCCCCTCATTTCTCCTATTGCTACTCTTGCAACTTTGCACAGCTCCTGATGACGCACTGAGAATTGTGAAAGTACCTAAGCTGAAGATTTCCACCCCCCGTGGCTTGTCTTGCACTGTTAAGATCGTCTGTCTACGATTGACATTATTATATATATATGGGGGTCCACCTCTGGTGTAAACTGTAAACTGGTGTAGCACGGGAGACTGGTGCAGTGTTTCTTAAATCACTATACTGTAAAAACAAAATGACTTACTTTTAAGCACATTTTTACTTGCCAGAGAACACAGAAAAACTTCAAAACCACCACAGACAAGCACGAGAAACAAATACCACAGATGAACATAAACATAACCAACGAACATAGAAAACAAATGCTAGTGATGAACAAGAAAGAAACATAGCCAACAGAGAAATAAACAAACAATAACTGTAAACAACACACACATTACCAACGAACAAGACACAAGCAAACAAAACATTACCAACGAACAAGACACAAGCAAACAAAACATTACCAACGAACAAGAAACACAAGTAAACCTAAGGGAAAAAAAATCACTAAGAAAATAAGCACAATTTTTTCCCCGACACCAACAAATTATTTGATTATATATGAAAAACAAAAATGAAAAATCCGGCAGCTAGGAAAATGTGTTAAGAAAAGCGTCTTAATGTGATTTTGTCGGCGAGTGTGGGCAAAATTAGTCCTTGGGAGCGTTGAGTGTCGCCATTTTGTTGCATACACCCTGGGGGTGCAGACCATTACCCAAATTATCCTACACGACTCCTCATTTATCCCAGCCGCCCTCCTTCTCCTCCTCTTTCTTCTTCTTCTTCCTCAACTCCCTCAGCCCCCCCTCTCTCTCTCTCTCTCTCTCTCTCTCTCTCTCTCTCTCTCTTTCTCTCTCTCTGTTGCTTTTCTTTTTTTTTTTTTAATTTGTCCTCCTCCTCTTTCTTCTTCCTCAACTCCCTTCCCCACTCTCTCTCTCTCTCTCTCTCTCTCTCTCTCTGTTCCTTTTTTTTTAATTTCCTGCATCTTTTCATTCGTATTTTATTAAATCAGTTTTTCCTGTCCCTTTCTCATTCTCTGCTAATGCCTATATTTTATGTTAAAACTAACACTCTCCTCTTCCTTTCCTCTTCAACTCTCTCTCTCTATCTCATTCTTTGTTAAGTCTTAAGTTTTATTTTTGTTTCAACTGCTACTCTCATCATCCTCTTTTATCTTATATTATTTATCCTTTTCACATTTGTACACATCTTCATCTTCCTCTTTTTCCCCCATCCTTATTGTTTCTAGTTTATCTTTATCATCCGCTTTTCGTCTTCATCCTTTCCATCTTCCTGATCCTTGTCACCCGTATTCTTCAACTTCATCCATTTCTCTCCTCCCATCATCTTAATCCTTTTCTTCTTCCTCCCCCTCCTCCTCCTCCTATATTCCGTGGTAATCTTCTCCTCTCTTACTCTCCACAGTCTCCTTTATCACCGGATTTGTCAACTTCTTTCTTTCTCTGTTTTCTAAGTCTTCCAGCACGTTTCTCTCACTTTCACTTCCTCGTTTAATGTTGTTTTCTCGGACAGTTTCTCAGCTCTTACCTGCCTGAGTCTGTCAGTACTGTCGACTCTCTCTGCCTGTCTACCTGTCTGCCTTTCTCTGTGTGTGTGTGTGTGGGGGGGGGCGGCGCGTTTACCTATCTTTCTCCCTTATATTTCTCCTTTTAATCACTTTCCTCTCTAACTCTCTCTCTCTCTACTTGGCGTTTTCCTATTTTTTTTCCAAACAGCGAGATTATACACAGATAAAACTGTTCCATTCTTTTTATATCTATTGACTCTCATGATACGGAGAGAGAGAGAGAGGCAGGATGAGGCAATGACTGAGTGAACAGCTATAAATAAGTTAAACAACTGGGGAAAACCAACCGTGATGAGAATCAATAACATGCACAGTAGAGAGAGAGAGAGAGAGAGTGAGAGAGAGAGAGAGAGAGAGAGAGAGAGAGAGAGAGAGAGGGCGGGTTAAGGGGAAACGAAAAATTTCACACACTTATTCTCCAAAACAATCATGGCCTTAGTTTCATCTTCTATTCTTGGTAGACATCTGATGATCTTCATATTAGCGCCTCGTCTTCTTTCCAACTTAACTCACAACCTTTTCGACCTACATTATTATTCTTTCTCTTCCCTCACCTTACTGGTGTGACTCACCCTCTTTCACTATCCTGCAGTGACTCACCTTCCTTCATACTATCATGCCGTGACTCACCCTCCCTCACACTATCATGCAGTGACTTACCCTCCCTCACACTATCATGCAGTGACTTACCCTCCCTCACACTATCATGCAGTGACTTACCCTCCCTCACACTATCATGCAGTGACTTACCCTCCCTCACACTATCATGCAGTGACTTACCCTCCCTCACACTATCATGCAGTGACTTACCCTCCCTCACACTATAATGCAGTGACTTACCCTCCCTCACACTATCCTGCAATGACTTATCCTCCCTCACATCCTGCAATGACGCACCCTCCCTCACACTATCCTGCAGTGACTCATCCTCCCTCACATCCTGCAATGACTCATCCTCCCTCACATTATTCTGCAGTGACTCACCCTCACACTATCAATCTGCTAATGATTCCTGTGATAATGTCCCCAGTGACTCGGTCTCGAGACTAGTTTGCTATGGAAACACTGAGGAAATAGCAACAACTGGACCAGTGAACATAACACAATCAAACAGTTCAACAGAGCGGACAATGAATGTAAGAGATCTAGAGGTAACAATGTCGGTAGATTTTACATAGAGGATCTTAATGTTGCTATTACAACTGCAAGGAAAATGAGAGGCTGGACAAGAAAAACCTTCAGAACGAAAGATGTAATTCCAGTGAGGATACATTTCAGTCACTTGTTCTCTCTACACTAATATATTGTTCAAAGCAAACAGTCCCTCTTCAAACAGGCGAAATTGTAAAACCAGAGAATGTACAAGGAACTTTTACTTCCTATATCAATTCAAACACCTAACTAAACTGGTGAATGCCTAAAATCTCTTAAATTGTACTTTATTTAGTGCAGGCGAGATATATCAAAATTTCAGCCCGAAAAAACTGGGGCTGTTTACATATCTGCACACTACAATAGCCTCTTACGGTACTCGATGACATAAAAGACGGTGCAAAATTCCCCAATGAAAAACACATTTGCAACCACTGCAACAAGAGGAAACTCAGTAAGAATACAAAGACTACAGCACAGTACCAATAGTATCCACAGTACATTATTTGTTTGCAAAGGTTACTTGAGGGAAGCTCTAGCACCTACAGCCTGACTGATCAGGTCATCAACCAGGAGGCCTGATCTTAGACCCAGACTTGGTGATGATGACCCTCCCTCCCCCCCCAACGATCCATATACAGATGGCCACTATTTTAGATACTCTCTCTTAAAATTCTGGAACTACTCAGCTTCCTTAACTATCCCTCGTTCTCGTTATTCAGAGGAAGGAGAATGAAGGGTTTATACTATCTTTATTCCTCTAACTTATCCTCGGTACTCATTGCCTTTTCCACTGCCTCCATCTCCTTTCCCTCTCTACATGTAGCTGTTCCTCTCACTGTACCTCTCCATGTACGGCGAGTATGGATGGGTCGCAGGAAACGGCAGTTTTACACAGGTGGTTCACCTTCACACAATACTCAGCACACAGGTGGTTCACCTTCACACAATACTCAGCGCACAGGTGGTTCACCTTCACACAATACTCAACACACAGATGGTTCACCTTCACACAATACTCAGCACACAGGTGGTTCACCTTCACACAGTACTCAGCACACAGGTGGTTCACCTTCACACAATACTCAGCACACAGGTGGTTCACCTTCACACAATACTCAGCACACAGGTGGTTCACCTTCACACAATACTCAGCACACAGGTGGTTCACCTTCACACAATACTCAGCACACAGGTGGTTCACCTTCACACAATACTCAGCACACAGGTGGTTCACCTTCACACAATACTCAGCACACAGGTGGTTCACCTTCACACAATACTCAGCACACAGGTGGTTCACCTTCACACAATACTCAGCACACAGGTGGTTCACCTTCACACAATACTCAGCACACAGGTGGTTCACCTTCACACAATACTCAGCATACAGGTGGTTCACCTTCACACAATACTCAACACACAGGTGGTTCACCTTCACACAATACTCAGCACACAGGTGGTTCACCTTCACACAATACTCAACACACAGGTGGTTCACCTTCACACAATACTCAACACACAGGTGGTTCACCTTCACACAATACTCAACACACAGGTGGTTCACCTTCACACAATACTCAGCACACAGGTGGTTCACCTTCACACAATACTCAACACACAGGTGGTTCACCTTCACACAATACTCAACACACAGGTGGTTCACCTTCACACAATACTCAACACACAGGTGGTTCACCTTCACACAATACTCAACACACAGGTGGTTCACCTTCACACAATACTCAGCACACAGGTGGTTCACCTTCACACAATACTCAGCGCACAGGTGGTTCCGTCTTCACACCGAAGTCAATAGCAAATCGCTTCAACCTCTCACTGTCACGCTCCTTCCCCATCATAACTCTACTTATCTCTCTATAGTCGTCATTATCATGCCAACACTTCACTTTCCTCGTTATCCCTCATATTCATCATCACTGTCACCGCTTTTGTCCTCAGATTCGTCACCCACATTCAGTTTCTTTGGTATAACTTAATTAAAGAAGTAAATGTGTTAGGGTCGCTGTGTGAACCGAGGGAGGTATCCCTGGATCCTAAAAGATCAGCCCCCTCTACTTCAATGTATTTTTAAGGATTTGCTGGAGTTGACGTGCTATCGTGCCAAGAATGATAGCGAACATTGCCATCTTGTACCTGGTTCATTGATCAAGTGACCATTATCTATTTGCAACAGGTGCCTCAAGCGGAGGTCTCTCTCTCTCTCTCTCTCTCTCTCTCTCTCTCTCTCTCTCTATGCATTTTCCATAAGCATGCCCCAGATCTTATTTCTTTATCACATCACACCATCACTACCACAATACGCCATTACACTCACCCCACTGCAACTCCACATCACACCCACACCACCACAAACCAACACCCGCACGATAAAGATAGTACCCTACACCAACCACACCGCCGTCTCCAGCTATCTGCATCTCCCTTACACCACAACAATCATCTAACAACCCCCATCAACACCTTTCCTACCTACCCTAAGTCATTTTTCCCTCCCTCGCCCCAGCAGATGTCCAGCCGCCCCCTAACTCCCTTTACCCTGGGTTTTACCCTTAACCCCACCCTCCCCAGGAGGCTTCCAACTCCCCCTTAACTCCCTTTACCTTGGGCCTTTTCCCCTTCCCCTAAACATCAGTGGCCCTCTTCCACCCATCTGAAGAAAATCAGCTTTGGCTCTCACGCTGTCCCAGCACCTTAAGGTAAAAAGCTAAGAAGCTGAGAAGTTAAAAAGGTAACCTCACTCCAGTCCCAGGATTACTGCCACTCTCCCTTCTATCTCTCTCCTTTCCACACTCTCCCTCCCTTCTTCCACCTCTCGTTCTTTCAATTTTTCTTACCTCTCTCTACAACCCACGAGCATAGTCTACTTTCAATTCCAACACTTACAGGCTTAAGATTGAGACACTTATGCAACATATGGGAATCTTTATTCAGGAAACGTTTCGCCACACAGTGGTTTCATCAGTCCAATACAAAGTAGAAAGGCGTAAGGAGAGGAGGAGTTTGAGGTAATCAGTCCCTCAGCCTGGAGTCGATGTGTTCAGTCCATCAATCTGACTGAACACATCGACTCCAGGCTGAGGGACTGATTACCTCAAACTCCTCCTCTCCTTACGCCTTTCTACCTTGTATTGGACTGATGAAACCACTGTGTGGCGAAACGTTTCCTGAATAAAGATTCCCATATGTTGCATAAGTGTCTCAATCTTCAACTTGTCGGTTTTTCAAACTATTCATCACTTACAGGCTTAGTCATCCATTCATCAAATCATTCACGTATTTATTCAATCACCCATTTATTCAATTACCCATCCATCCAATAACTCATGCATTTACCCATGCATTCACTTGTGCATTCCTCCATTCACTCAGCCATGCACTCCCTCCATCCCTCACCCACTCCATGCCAACTACAGGATTTATTCCTCAGACAGACAATTTTGTCAGGAATTAGGGTGTGTGGGTGAGACAGAGACAAGACATGATGCTGGAAGCAGTATGTCTTGCTGAATAACAAACAGTAAACATTTTCCAGAGCTGAAATAAAAACCATTTACTGAAGCTAAATAAGAAACAAGAGGAGGAGGAGACAGAAACGAGTACGTCAGCTGTGGGAAGTGAAGTGGGAGGGGAAGGAGATGACGTGGGAGGTACCTTACTATCGTAAGGGAAGGTGACGGTGGTTTGGCCGTCAGAAGCAGGTAAGTGTCTCCTGAAACGCGTTGTAGTGGTTAAGCTATGCTGGCTCATCCAAGCTAAAGTTTTCACTCAGGAAAAAAAAAAAGAGCTAAATTTTCTTTTTGCAATTTGAGAAGAGACATTTAGCTGAAAATTAAGTGGTTAGTAGTAGATTACCAATGACATTTAAGCCAGGAAATGACATTAAACGACGTTCTGAGCCATATTGGAGCATTATCAAGTCGAAAGAAAGAGAAAGTTGGAGAGAGTTATAAGTGTGGAGTGACGACTAAGGTGACGTAAGGAAATTTTTTAATTTAATTTTTCTGATAGGCAAATAAGCACCTTATTTCTGAATCTAACCTTGAGGAAGATGCTTCCTGTGTGAGCTTCAGTAACCAGAGTCCCACTCCTGGTAGCACCAGCTGGGCTACCAAACCCACAACCCCACTCCTGGTAGCACCAGCTGGGCTACCAGATCCATGACCCTGCTCTTGGTAGCACCAGTTAGGCTAACAGACCTATGACCCATGCCTGGTCTGTACAAAGCTGCAGGTCAGTACACGGTTGCAGGTCAGTACACGGCTGCAGGTCAGTACACGGCTGCAGGTCAGTACACGGCTGCAGGTTAGTACACGGTTGCAGGTCAGTACACGGCTGCAGGTCAGTACACGGTTGCAGGTCAGTATATGTTTGCAGGTTAGTGAAGTACTCTTCAGATGGTAATGGGCGAGAGGTCAGTGTTTGTGACTCCCACCTGAGAGACCCTGGGTTCGAGTCTCCGATAACACTGACCTCTAAAAAGTGTTTGTGAAGTGACACTTGTCTATGAACCTGAAATATTGTAAACAAAGTCATGTTTTGTTGTCTTGGAAGAAAGTTAACATCAAATTTAATAATGTGCAAATGTATAAAAAATTGTAAATACCCTCTCTTTCTCTTCTTTCATGAATAACTCTGTCTCCCTTCCCTTCCCTTCGTGAATAACTCCCCCACTCTCCCTTCCTCCCTTCATGAATACCTCCCCTTCCTTCCTCCCTTCCCCCATGACTAACTGCGCCCCCCCCTCTCTTCTCTTCTTCTGTGAGCATCTCCCCCCCCCCGTTATGCTTCTCCCACCACCGCCAAAAACTTTCCCCCTCCCCTTACCTTATCTCTTTCTTCTCCCCACTTCAGTCACGACCACCTACCCCTCCCCCCTCTTCCTTCTTGTGACCTCCCCTCCTCTTCTTTCCTTCCTCCACTACTTGTCTTCTCCTTTCTCCCTTTCTGCCTTCTTGCTCCCCTCCTTCCTTCCTCCTCCCTCCGGTAGTATGAGTGGCCACCCCACCTCTCTCCCTCGCTACCCGCGATGCATTCTTAATGTAGTGGCGGTGCCTCCCCTACCCCCACACACAATAACCCCCATTAACACCCCTCCCACCTTCCTTCCCTTGCAGCCCTCCCTTCCCTCGTTCACACCCTACCTCCTCCCTGCACGATCTCTCCCCTCTCCCTTGCCTGCCCGTCCTCCTTCCCCTCGTGCACACCCTACCTCATCCCTGCACGCCTTCCCCCACCCTTGCACGCCTCTCCTACACTCCAACATAAGGAAAATGGCGCCTGTGTACCAGGACTGTCATTACCAGGATTTTTAAGAAATCTGATTAATATTGACAAGAGGATGAAAAAACATGTTTACCTGGAGACGTAATTAACTTAACCCCCCCTTCGCTGACGTCACTATCCCCCCCCCAGGAGGAGAGGGAGGAAGCTAGTTAAAAATCAGTATAACCTTCAACAAAGAGGGAGTTATGATGTTATTGTCTTACAAGTGTAAAATTTAAGTATTATGCATTTATGATGATAGGGAAGCAAATAAATTATGCAATATTAAAGCAACAAGGTTCTCAAACAACTATATATATGAAAGCCAAACAAGTCACCGGGCCTTGATAAGCTGCTGTCAAGCGTTCTAAAGTAATGTATGGAAGAACTTAGCAAACCATCAGCTAGTCTCTTCAACATAGCACTACAAACAAGTATCGTACCAGATAAATGGCAAAAATGGAAAAAATGACTAGCATTTACAAAGAGATAGATCCTTAGCTTCAAATTATAGATCAATCAGCATAACCGCAGTTGTGGGAAATTTGATGGAATCCTTAACTGCTGCTGTAGTTCACAGCAACATCGAAGATATAAATAATTTAATCAATAAGTCTCACCAGTCTTAAGAATTTAATAACCTTTATCACAAAGGTATTGTTGACGGTAGACCAAGATAAAGAATATAATATTGTATATATGGAATTCGGTTAAGGCTTCTGATCAGGTTCCACAGAGGCTGATTAAGAAAGTAGCGGCACATGTCTGACCAACAGGTAACAGAACTTGCAATAATGGGGAGAAATCCTGGGTGTCAGAGGAGTCAGTGTTGGGACCCTTGTTCAAAATCTACAAAAACGATATAGTTAAGGGATTAAACAGCGACATAAGTTTGATGGCAACACTATAGGTTGATGTTGTGGTCGGAGAAGTGACTGATGAAATTCCATGCAGAAAAGTGTAAGGTTGTAATCCTAGGCAAAGGGAATAACTATGGCACTTATAAGTTAAATAATGTAGATCTTAGTCAAAGGTTTATGAGTACCGGTTAGCAGACATTTAAAACCAAATCAAAAGTGCCTAAATGTTCGCAAAAAGCTAATAGAACTTTTGGCTTCATGGCAAGAAGTATAAGTAATGGAAGTCCTCAGGCTATACTTCAACTTTATATATCTTTGGTAACGTCTGGTCACCATTTTACAGAATGGACATAAATGCGCAAGAAAGTATACAGAGAAAGATGAAGTTCGTTCCATGTATTAGAGATCTTACCTGCGAAAATAGACTGAAGACACTGAACTTCCATTCTTTGGAAAGGCGTAGAATTAGGGAAGACAGGACTGAAATATGCGAATGGAAAAGTGGAATAAACAAACGAATAAATATCGTGTTGAGAATACTAACCAAGACAAAGCTCACAGCAATGGATTAAAATTGGAGAAATTAAGATTTACAAAGGTTACTGGGAAGTACTGGTTTGGCAGTAAAATTGTACACGAGTGGAACTGTCAGGTAGCCTTATTGGGGCAAGAACTTTGGGTAGCTTTAAATACAGACTGGATGGGTATACGAGTGTGTTTGTGTGGGCGGGTCTGAACTGGACCTGCTTAACATGGACCAGTAGGCTTGCTATAGTGTTGCTTCATTTTTTTTTTTTTTTTGCCCTCTGGCAAGATTACTGGTTATTTTTTTTTAAATGTACACGTAAGATGACAGATAAATATTATAAACTTCTACTTGGATTCAGTATAACTTTACCTGTGTGTGTGTGTGTGTGTGTGTGTGTGTGTGTGTGTGTGTGTGTGTGTGTGTGTGTGTGTGTGTGTGTGTGTGTGTGTGTGTGTGTGTGTGTGTGTGTGTGTGTGTGTGTTTTTAAATTGTTGCAACTTTGTCATACAGACAAGCCCCACTTTACAGCGCTTCGCTTTAAGGCATTTTGCTAATACAGTGGTTTTTAATTATACACATTATTCATTTATTCAGACTTCCAACAATATATTCACCACTCACTGTAAGCTAAGGACGATCATATTTTAAAGGAAAATAATGTGTGTACTGTATATGCAATTTTTAAACCTAGCTATAGTGCTCACTTGATATATAATACTGTAAACATGTTAACCGACCCTAGGTATACATTACAGCAACTTTTCCTTCACAGTGGTAGCCTGGAACCTAACCTACTATATAAGCGGGACCCTCCTGTATTTCTTACTCTAATTTCCATCACACATCCCTCTCTAAGATACACATTTACGCAAAAAACCACATATATAGGTCCTTACACCCTTTAACAACTTATGACGTAAGTACTTCTCCCTTATATACTTTAATATAAACAAAAGATTCACACGTTCCCATCTTGGATGAAACCACCTTTCTCATAAGTCCTTTTTACAGCGATATACGATGGACTGAGTGCTGTTAGCAACAGTCTGATTGATCAGTCCGTCAACCAGAAGGCCTGGTCTGACACTGAGTCGCGGGGTGATGACCCCCGGAATTTACAATATACGCACAACAGGCACATTCTCTGTTAATCCTAAGATATATTCACTTTTCCCATATAGACATAAAACAAGGCGCTCCAGTTCCAAGACTTCATTATGTTTTATTAACTTAGTGGTAATCACATCACAGCTACATTTAACCTGCTTCTTGACTAACCTGCTCACTCGTGAATCACAATTCTTCCTCTACTTCATTGTGTACCTTTAAAAACTTCTCAAAACAAAAATCTTGATCTCTCTAATACCTTGTCTTCCTACCCACCATCTCACTACTTCTGTTCTTTAGCATATATATGTCGTGCCTAATAAACCAAACTTGCTGAATAGTCCCAACTCCCTTAAATATTAAACTTTAACAAAAAATGCTTTTTCAGAAAGTGAAATAATTTTGTTCACTGACAATGATATAAAGATTTTTGGGACCAAAACTAACTTTGAAACCTCACCTAACATCCCTCTAACGTAATTTTTATAGCTAAATTCTGTTTCTCTCTCTCTATTATATATATATATGGTTTAGAAAGACACGTAAGCAAACACTATGACATATTTATTAGAAAACGTTTCGGTCCTGAGACCTTGATCACTTCTAACATACAGAGGTAGAAAGGCATTATATATATAGGCGGAGAGTGAGGTGTGACGCACGTGACCTGAGGAATGTCATAAGAACATAAGAATGGAGGAACACTGTAGAAGGCCTACTGGCCCATGCGAGGCAGGTCCAAGTCCCTACCGGCTTAAGCCAATGCACCCAACCTAGTCAGGTCAGGTCACATTGACTTAAGGGAGGAACACGGCAACCGACCTGTTAGCACAAGCTATCAGGTCCAACTCACACCCACCCACATCTACTCATGTATTTATCCAACCTATTTTTAAAGCTACACAACGTTCTGGCCTCTATAACTGTACTTGGGAGTTTGTTCCACTCATCCACAACTCTATTACCAAACCAGTACTTTCCTATATCCCTCCTGAATCTGAATTTTTCCAACTTAAAACCATTGCTGCGAGTCCTGTCTAGGCTAGATATTTTCAGCACACTATTTACATCCCCTTTATTTATTCCTGTCTTCCACTTATAAACCTCAATCATATCCCCCCTAATTCTACGTCTTTCTAGAGAGTGCAGTTTCAGGGCCCTTAGTCTATCCTCATAGGGAAGGTTTCTGATACATGGGATCATCTTTGTCATCCTCCTTTGTACATTTTCCAGAGAATTTATATCCATTCTGTAATACGGTGACCAAAACTGTGCAGCATAATCTAAATGAGGCCTAACCAAGGATGTATAGAGTTGAAGAACAACCTGAGGACTCCTATTATTTATGCTTCTTGATATGAAGCCAAGGATTCTATTAGCTTTATTGCGAACACTTATGCACTGTTGTCTTGGTTTCAGATTACTGCTAACCAGAACTCCTAAATCTTTTTCGCAATCCGTAATATTAAGATCTACATTATTTAGTTTATATGTGGCATGGTTATTGTCCTGTCCAACATTTAGAACTTTGCATTTGTCTATATTAAACTGCATCTGCCACTTCTCCGACCACTGCATCAGTCTATTCAAATCTTCCTGGAGTGCTCGAATGTCCTCGTCAGAATGAATTCGACGGCCTATTTTGGTGTCATCGGCAAACTTGCCGATGTCGCTCTTTATGCCCTCATCTATGTCGTTTATGTAGATTGTGAACAGCAGGGGGCCCAACACTGACCCCTGTGGAACACCGCTCGTGACGCTTCCCCACTCTGATTTCTCCCCATTTATGCAAACTCTCTGCTGCCTATTTGTCAACCATGCCTCTATCCAGGAAAAAATTTCTCCTCCTATTCCATGTGCTTTAATTTTCCTCAATAGTCTCTGATGTGGGACCCTGTCAAAAGCCTTACTGAAGTCCATATACACAATATCATATTCATTACCATGATCTACCTCCTCAAATACCTTAGTGAAAAAAGTTAATAAATTCGTAAGGCAGGAACGCCCCTTTGTAAAACCATGCTGAGATTCGTTGATTAATTTATGCTTTTCAAGGTGGCTACGAACTGCCTCGGCAATTATTGATTCCATAAATTTTCCCACTATGGAGGCCTACTGGCCCATGCGAGGTAGGTCCTTATCAAAACAACCTCTGCCTATGATGAGGACGGGTAGACGATGAAATCATGTGACTCCTGTGTTGTTGGGTTGGTGGTGCTTAAGTATCATGTATGCCAATGTTTTTGAAATTTTGTAGTTTCCAGTGTTGCGTTCTATAGTGTCGGTGACAGCGATTAGTGAGGCTTCTAGGCACCGTCGGCGTCTGAGGTCTGGTTCGGTGAGAACGAGTTGTGCCTCATTCCAGTTCATCAAATGTCCCGTGGAGTCTCTGTGGAGGACACAGGCGTACCTTACATCGTCTCTGTTAGAGGCATTTCGATGCTCATTCAAGCGGACTGCAAGATCTCTGCCTGTTTCGCCTACATATTTCTTGGGACAGAACCCACAGGGGATAGTGTAGACGCCTGCTGTAGAAGTCAGAGGTGTGGGGCTGCGTTTCGTAGAGAGGTCTTTGATAGATGATGTGTTTATGGTGGAAACGTTGATGTTACTCATAGCAAGTGCCCGGCGAGTATTCGTGACAACATCACCACATGGGAGTACTATGAACTGCTTAGGGGGCTGTTCCATGGGCGGTTTGTTGAGAATAGCTTGTGCCTTAAGTCTGCAATCTCGGATGAAGAAAGATGGGAACTGAAGACGTGTAAAGGCTTGTGTTATGTAAGCGCATTCTTCTTCTAGAAAACAAGGGCTGGAGATGCGAAGAGCTCTCAAGAAGAAGCCAATGAGGACTCCTCTCTTAGTGCGGGTGTCTTGGTATGAATAAAAGTGTATAAGATCGTCCTTGTTGGTAGGTTTTCTATACACTTTGAAGAGAAGTTTGTCACTGTCGGGAGATCTGCACAGTAGAACGTCGAGGAAAGGAAGTTTGCCATCATTTTCGAGTTCAAGTGTAAACTTTATTGATGGTTCAACTGCATTGATCTTGTTGAGAAGGGCCTGGATATTGAGACGTCTCGGATAGAAAACCAATACATCATCAACGTATCTTAGCCAGGTAACGGTGTTGGGAATGAGGGTGCTGAATTTCTCTGTCTCCAGGTTTTCCATGAAGAGGTTGGCAAGCACAGCACTGAGCGGGCTGCCCATTGCCATCCCAAAGCACTGTTTGTAACAGTTGTCTTGATATTTGAAGAAGTTGAAATTAACACAAAGTTCCACTAGATTGATGAAGTCTAGAAGAGGTAAAGGGAGGTCGTGGTTTTCAGTGAGCCTCTGTCTCAGAATGTTGATTGCAGCGTCAGTAGGAACGTTGGTAAAGAGGGCTGTGACATCGAAGGAAGCCATGCTTTTGTTTTTGACATTCAGGTTGGAAATTCGGGAGAGAAGGTCACCTGAGTGCTTGAGGCTAGACTTCATCAATCTAGTGGAACTTTGTGTTAATTTCAACTTCTTCACACACACATATATATATATATATATATATATATATATATATATATATATATATATATATATATATATATATATATATATAATATATATATATAATATATATATATATATATATATACATACACGTATGTCGTGCCGAATAGGTAAAAATGGTCAATTAGCAAGAACTCATTTAAAATTAAGTTCTTTCAAAAATTTTCCCTTATAGATTTAAAGATATATTTTTTCATTTATGTTAATTTAAAAATTAATAATTTTGTACCAAAAGAACCTTAGAAAACTTACCTAACCTTATTATAACAAGGGCAATTTAATTTAGCCTAATCCAACTAAATATATTTTAGAGAAGTTCACAATAATTTAATAATAAACACACTGATATACTATATATTTTTCGTTAGGTTCAGAATGATTTTTGCGAAATTATAGCATACACAAATTTTAATTTTTTCTTATTTGGTAAGAAGAGCGTTGTTATTTAAGCCAAAATCGTAAGTTTTACCTATTCGGCACGACATATATGCAAGCCAGCAGTGAATTCGAACCCCGGACATCCTCTGTTTGGGCAAAGACAGGTTAAACATCATTGGAGGAATCATCAAGGGGCGGAGGATCATCAGGGGGCTTTCACGGAGGAGGAAAAAGGGGCTGCGAGGTAAGGGGAGGGTTGGGGCATCATCTGGTAGGGAAAAGAGAGGGGGCAGCTAGACCCCCACAGTGGGCGGGGCGTGGGCGCAAGGGATGCAAATGAAGGCTGGTGTGTTGACTGCCATGATTGACGTGTCATTATGGGAGCTACCATGACGCGGCGCCCAGGTAATCAAATCAATGTCACTCAAGCCAGGTAATTCAATTTCTTTTGTTGATACATGAGGGCGCGCGCACGCTCTCCACTCTATACGTATACACCAGGCTTAATTAACTGATACAGCAGAGGTGGGGGATGGGGAGAGAACTGGGTGAAGCTGGGAGTAAATGAGGGGAATAACTGGGGGAGTGGGTAGTGTATAAGACGAGTAACTGGGAAGAAACCAGGGAATAACTAGAGTAACTAGGGAAGAATGAGGTAAAAAACTGTAGGAGTGGGGAAGATATGATAGGAGTAACGGAAGAAACCAAGGTATACCATGAGTAACTGGGGAAGTAGCTATGTAAATAACTGGACGAAGTAGATGGACTAACTGGTGGAGTAACTACAGGAAGTATCCTCCACTTACTGGAGGATAAAATGATATAACTACAATTGCGTGTACAAGGCAGCGAGTAAAATATTGTCTACACATGTTATATCGTTGGCAGAGCAAGCTAAGAACCCATAAAAATGTTATTGAAGAATTAGACTCATGTGCAACAAACTATCTTTATTGTAGACGTTTCGCCATCCAGTGACTTTATCAATACAAATTCAAGGACATAATTGGAACACGATAAAGCTATATACAAAACAAGAGGTAGTCAGTCCCTGAGGGATTGATTACCTCATCCCCTAATAAAGGATACCCGTGAGCGATACTTTGAGGAATACCCTGTGAGAAAGGCCATGGGGAATACCTCCCCGCTCCCTGCTTATCTACTAGATGTTTTCACAACCTGTCAGAACCTCCCTTGAATTATGTGCAGGCGGATCTCCTCTGTCTGGGCTGGAATTGCTGACTCGACGTTGCGATCATATCCACCCTGTCATATATGAGGCATTTGCTTCACTGTGTTCTCTAAATGCTAAGTTATCTGGTATTATTATGCCCAAGTCTCTGACAAGTTCCTTTCGATCTATGAGATGATCTTCCTTTGTTTTGTACACGGGAAGATGAGTCCATACTTTCCATATCTTCGCTGTGGGAATTTGTCTTCACAGAACATCATATTCTTTACCACTGCCCTATGACAGACTTTCTTGATATACGCTTGCAATTTTTCCGTCTCTTCTACCAATACGACCTTCATATTCATTTTGGTATCGTCAGGGTATAAGAAAATATATCTCGATATACCGAGCCGGGAAAAGCATATTTCGGTACACTTACAAGGGAATATAAAAATAAGACCCAGTCGAATATAATATACAATATCGAAGTATACCCAGCCCAGTGTGTCTAAATATATCCCACAATACCCACCTGGGAATAATAAGATGTATCTCAGTAGAGCCAGCTGGGTATAACAAAATATATCGTAGACTACCCATGCAGTATAAGGAGTATATCCCCGGCATAACAGGTAACGGGACACTAATGAGGGCCAGAGACTGGTGCCAAGACAGTGCCAGCCTCACTGAGCACCACACTACATTATTATAGTGCCACAGGAGCCTGTGTTGACACGCTCCAGAGCGTCACACGCACTCTCACAGCATCACACGTGTTCTCTCAATACCTCATAACACTACACGTGTTCTCTAAATACCCTAGAGCACCACACATGCTGTTTGAACACCCCAGAGCACCACACGTGCTGTTTGAACACCCCAGAGCACCACACGTGCTGTCTCAACACCCCAGAGCACCAGACGTGTTCTCTCAACACTCCAGAGCCCCCATGTGTTTGCTTAACACCCCAGAACACACATGTGTTCTCTCAACACCACAGAGCACCACACGTTCTTTCAACACCCCAGAGCACGTGTGTTCTCTTAACACCTCAGAGCACCGAACGGTGGTTATGGTGTCAGAAAACAGGTGGTATCAGAAGAAACAGGTGGTGGTGATGGTGGTGGTGACAGAAGACAGGTGGTATCAGAAGACACAGGTGATGGTGGTGTCGGAAGACAGATGGTGATGTCAGAAGACAGGTGATGGTGTCAGAAGACAAGTGGTAGTGTCAGTATGCAGGTGATGGTGGTGGTGTCAGAACACAGGTGGTGGAGTCAGAAAACAGGTGGTATCAGAAGACACAGGTGGTGGTGGTGGTGTCAGAACACAGTGGGGGAGGGGGGGGTGAAGGGGAAGCGGAAGTGGAGGACACACAAAATTACATCATAGCTCAGAGTCACAACTTGAGAAAGTATATTGATCAGGTGTGACCTGAGAAGGTCTGGAGGAGGACCAGAGGACCTCCTCAGGCCTGGGTCTGGAGGAGGCCCAGGGGACCCCCTCAGGCATGGGTCTGGGGGAGGGCCAGGGAACCCCCTCCAGGCCTGGGCCTGGAGGAGGACCAGGGGACCCCCTCTAGGCCTGGGCCTGGAGGAGGCCCAGGGGACCCCCTCAGGTATGGGTCTCTGCGAGGGCCAGGGGACCCCCTCCAGGCCTGGGTCTGGAGGAGGGCCAAGGGACCCCCCTCTAGGCTTGGGTCTGGAGGAGGACCTGGGGACCCCCCATCAGGCCTGAGTCTGGAGAAGGGCCAGGGGACCCCCTCCAGGCCTGGGTCTGGAGGAGGACCAAGGGACCCCCCCTCCAGGCCTGGGTCTGGAGGAGGGCCAGGGGACACCCCCCTTCTGGCTTGAGACTGGAGGGCCAGGGGACCTCCCCTCCAGGCTTGGGTCTTGAGGAGGATCAGGGGACCCCCCCTCCAGGCCTGGGTCTGGAGGAGGACGAGGAGACCCCCCCTTCAGGCCTGGGTCTTGAGGAGGGCCAGGGGACCCCCCTCCAGGCCTGGGTCTGGAGGAGGGCCAGGGGACCCCCCCTCCAGGCCTGGGTCTGGAGGAGGACGAGGAGATCCCCCTCCAGGGCTGGGTCTTGAGGAGGACCAGGGGATTCCCCTCCAGGCCAGGGTCAGGAGGAGAATCAAGGGGACTTTCCGCCAGGCCTGAGTCTAGAGGAGGACCAGGGGACCCCCGCCAGGCCTGGGTCTGGAGGTGGAACAGGGGATCCCCGCCAGGCCTGGGTCTGGAGGAGGAACAGGGAACCTCCCTCCAGGCCTGAGTCTGGAGGACCAAGGGGCCTCCCGCCAGGCGTGGGTCTGGAGGAGGACCAGGGAACCTCCCGCCAGACCTGAGTCTGGATGACCAAGGGGCCTCCCGCCAGGCCTGGATCTGGAGGAGGACCAGGAAATCTCCCGCCAGGCATGAGTCTGGAGGAGGACCAGGGGACCTCCCATCAGGCCTGGGTCTGGAGGAGGACCAGGGGACTGGGTCTGGAGGAGGACCTGGGGGCCTCCCGCCAGGCCTCGCGACACCTTCAGAAAGGATGAGATTGGGCCTTTGTGGCACGAATCTAAGTTTTACCAAGTTTAATATCGCCTCGCAATGTTGTTTGGGTGCCTTAAGTTTTCCTCCCTCCGTCCCTCCCTAACTCCCTCTCACTCTCTCTCTCTCTCTCTCTCTCTCCTTTCCCCCACCACCTTGACATAAGTAATACAAATGAATGATGTCACTATTACCTTACATCATTACTAACAAATATAAACCCAAAAGACCGCGTGCGCAAACACACACACACACACACACACACACACACACACACACACACACACACACACACACAAACATTTACCGTTTATGGGCACTGATAAATGTGCTCCCACATGCCCAGGACTCCAGAACTGTTCGAATGTAACTAGGAATTGCTAAAATGTGACTGAAAACTGCTGGAACGGTTAGAATGAGACTAGGGACGGCTTGAACGGGGCTATGGAAGGCTGCAACGGGACTAAGGACGACTGCAACGGGACCAAGAGTTGATGGAACGGTACTAGGGACAACGTGAACGGGATCCGCATCTGCTGGACTGGAATTGTCAAAACGGATTCAGAAATAGCTGGAAAACGATTAGAATGGTAGACCAGGACCTCCTGGAATGGGACTAGGAAGTGCTGGAATGGGACCAGTAACTGCATGAACGGGACCAGAAACTGCTGGAACGGGACTAAGAACTGCTCGAACGGGACTAGGAACTGCTATGTATCCATATTCTATACTTAATATCGCTATTATGGTCATTACAATTTCTGACTATAATGATGACCTAAAATTAGTGAAGACCAATTAACAAATGTTCCATAAACAGAAGAGACTTGATAATAGACTAGGACCGAAACGTCGAGTTTTCAACTCAAAGGACACTGGGTATGAAATGTTGTAGCTACAGTATTATTCCAGCCACAATATTGTTTCCACCAACGATAATGCTAAATCCACAGTATTGTTGTAGCCACAGTACTGTGCCAGACAGTAATGTTCCAACCAACGATAATGCTAAAAACCACAGTATTGTTCCGGACAAAGTACTGTTACAGCACGATATTGTTAAAGCTACAGTATTGTTCCAACCACAGTACTGTTCAAGTCACTGTATTGTTCCAGACACAGTATTGTTCCAACCACAGTACTGTTCAAGTCACTGTATTGTTCCAGACACAGTATTGTTCCAACCACAGTACTGTTCAAGTCACTGTATTGTTCCAGACACAGTATTGTTCCAACCACAGTACTGTTCAAGTCACTGTATTGTTCCAGACACAGTAGTGTTCCAGACACAGTATTGTCCCAGACACAGTATTGTTCCAGACACAGTATTGTTCCAGACACAGTATTGTTCCAGACACAGTATTGTTCCAGACACAGTATTGTTCCAGACACAGTATTGTTCCAGACACAGTATTGTTCCAGACACAGTATTGTTCCAGACAGTACTGTTCCAGACACAGTATTGTTCCAGACACAGTACTGTTCCAGACACAGTACTGTTCCAGACACAGTATTGTTCCAGACACAGTACTGTTCCAGACACAGTACTGTTCCAGACACAGTATTGTTCCAGACACAGTACTGTTCCAGACAGTATTGTTCCAGACACAGTATTGTTCCAGACACAGTACTGTTCCAGACACAGTATTCTTCCAGACACAGTATTCTTCCACAGTATTGTTCCAGACACAGTACTGTTCCAGACACAGTATTGTTCCAGACACAGTATTGTTCCAGACACAGTACTGTTCCAGACACAGTACTGTTCCAGACACAGTATTGTTCCAGACACAGTATTGTTCCAGACACAGTACTGTTCCAGACACAGTATTGTTCCAGACACAGTATTCGAATGGTAATTTATCTTTTTTATTTCTTTGTCTGTAATGGTGAAGAGAGACTCCACTGTTGCCAGCTCACTGGTACTGGGTCGACTGGACAACACAGAGAATAATTTAATATTTATAATATAGTCTGAGGCTTCACAGTGTTGGTGTATGGCACTACATCGGGGTTTAACTAATTGCATATTTCTCCTACCAGATCTGCGAACCTTCCGTTGACGCTTAGTTTTACAAATATATATAGAATTAATGCTATGACAATTATATTTGAAGATTACAGAGAAATAATTCAACAGGTATAACATCTTTGAACGTTGTATAGTGTATCAGGCTTAAATAAAACTAGGATGAGCTGTGTCACAGTAGGGGCCCATGCTAACCTATGGTGTATAAATCTACCTAGCTGGATGAATCTTATTATAGCCAGCTAGTCCAGTGGCTTACGCACTGACCTGGGCTTTTACCACTCACAAGCCATGGGTTCTAAACCCACCTGTACCCTGGTTTGTTACCAGTCATGTAATTATGATTTCGTGAGTCATAATAAAGTACTAAAACTTCTGTTACTATGGCTCACAAAAATGTCACGAAAACGTAATGTTCGGTTTGCCTCTACTTCAGATATAGTCAATATTAGAGTTCTTTGAATATTGCAAGAATAAGATACGGTCAAGTGATATAAATATTAGAATGGTACTGTCACAAAATAACGCTGATAAAACAATTTATGAAGCTGCTGTCTATTAAAATTATTACTATCGTAATTTTAAAATAGAGTATATATATATATATATATATATATTATATATATATATATATTATATATATATATATATTATATATTATATATATATATATATATTATATATTATATATATATTATATATTATATATATATATTATATATTATATATATATATATATTATATATATACATATTATATATTATATATATATATATTAATATATATATATACATATTATATATTATATATATATATACATATTATATATTATATATATATATATACATATTATATATTATATATATATATATATATATATATATATATATATATATATATATATATATATATATATATATATATATATATATATATATTTCTCCTTAATTACTATGATTATCAATAATCATTTAAACAATACGTTAATTCTAAAGAAATACATATACAAGTTTTGAAGAGATATTTTAAGACCATTTTTGTGATAATAAGCAAAAATAAACACCACTTTAGTCTCATAAAAATATATACTTAAAAATATATAATTATTTATTCAAAACTGCCATGAGAGGGCAAAATACAATATATTTTTTTTTCTGAATTTCACTGATAATTAGGGATATGCTGATTACGAATCTGACACGTGTAATGTCAGTACCAAAAGTTTTATGTCAGTGCCAACAGTTCTGAGAAAACAATATTTTTATTATTTTTTTTTACATTTTCCAAGCATCTGAACACTACATTTTCTTGTATTCCACTTATTTCTAAGTTATATTAATAATTTAATTGAAATTATATCGATAGGTGTCGCTCAGCGTCTGAAGGATCGTCATGTTGCTGCGGGCTGGTGACACCACCAACCCTCCAATACTCAGTCAACCAACACAATGATTGTTTCTCTTCCATGATATATACATTTCGACTTACAAAAGTGTAAAAACAGAATAAATCTTCATCCAAACATATTATCTATTCCTCTGAAGCCCGGCTGCCCACAGTAAAACATGTTTAAGGAAATTTCTACACTGCCGTAATCAGCAAGAAATAAAAGCCTTAGTCAGGCACTTAGCTCTAACCAAATTCAATGCTGAGCTTTGATATATCAAAGATTATATCTTACTTATCCTAGCTGGAAGATATCTAATTACATGAGTATTTGTTGGACCACAAGTTAGGCGGATGCAGGCAACTCAAAATTTAAAAGACAAAATAACTTAGTTGAAAAAATGTCTGACAAAGATTTTAGCGTTGTAGTGCATGAGCTTCTGGCCAACTGCATGACTAAAAATTACAAAAATTAGTAGAACATTTAACTGAATATACCTTGAGTGTGTTTCAGGGGGTCAACGCCCCCGCGGCCTGGGAGACTACAAAACGTTATAAACACACTCACTTTCCACCAATATACTCGTAGAGTATAGTAGGGGAGACAGTGGGAAGCCATAATGGGTTACTACATCAGAAGTTTGATTAAGGAACCCCAAGGAACATGAGACAAAATCAATATACTAAGGGTATATATTATCGACAAGTTGATGAATACGACACGTGCAATACTTTCTTATCTTCATTTCCGAAACGTTTCGAGTGAAGAAGCCCACTGTGATGGCGAAACGTTTCGGAAATAAAGATACCAGAGTATTCATTGTACATGTTATGGTGATACCGACAGTATACAGTTAACGATATTAATTAATTAAAGGAAACGTACCATGAGTGGCTTTATCAGTCATAATCATGAGGACTGATGAAGACACTAATGTCCGAAAAGTTTCCTTTAATAAATATTCAAAACTGTACAGTGTCCTTGACCAAAATGTTGCACATTTGTCTAATTCATGAGAGAAAATGTTGTTCAAATGTCTATTATTGACATAAATATCCAAGATGATCTATCTTTGTAGTACGTACAGCGTGCTACAGTATTACCAGATGATGCAGTAATGTATTACATGTATTATGATCATTTTGGCGTCCTTGAAGGTATAATTCAGGGACCTGCCTCAACTGTTTTTTTTCTTTCTTTTTTTTCCAACATTTTCGTTTATAAGATGCAAAATAATCACGGGGGTGTTGAATGATAGCTCTAGGTCTTTAGTTTTGCAATCAACACATCAGGAGCTTGCATGTTGCAGAAATACAGCTATATCTCTGCAGCACTGCAAGCTCATGATGTGTTGATTGCAACACGAAAGGCCTAGAGCTATCATTCAACTCCCCCTGCGGTTATTTTGTACCTTTTATTTCTCGTTCACGATTTTTACATTTCGTTTATAAATTAAGAACGCCTTATGCAGTCAGCTGGTGCACTGTACCTAGAGAACGGGTCGTGCAATAATAACTTGTGCAGGCGACCTCAGGTAATTTTTATATAGACCATTCCCGACTTTGATTTCCGTACTAAAACTTGAAAAAGCCTCTTGTGATCGGCTTCGAACTTTCCACAATGGTATATTCTCTTTGAAAGAAGGTTTAAATTATTATTTGGAGTATGTAGGTGCCAACTTCAATTCCAAAACGGTATAGCATATTCTTCCGTACAATAACTTATCTGACTCTACTGAACGGCCTCAATCTTTAATGGCTGATGCAGTTCATGGACAGACATGGTATCCAGTAAGTTTAGATTTAGTAAATTAACAAATTTGCATTTACATAGTTAATGCAAATTTGGATCCCAAACAATATATGAAGAATATTTCTTTTTATCTGATAGTTCTCAATGTTACAGTAACTATTGACTTTACTCAAATGAAACGTTTGCGTTGATTTTAGGTTGTATAAGTTTTAATTCGCCAAAAAATATGAAAAAATCATTAAATGGTTAATGCTATATTAATGATACTGACCAAAAAATATCACGTAACACTTGGAAAACAAAACAGTATTGTTATTATTAGTAACACTGGTACCTTGGAGATAAAACCAGAAGTGTATTCATTAAATGAAACAAACTTTGAGTAATATGGTAAGTAATATTCATAGAGAAGCAATAAACCAGTAAGGGTCACACAGTGCCAGAGTAATGAGAGGAAAACAGATCTAACCTTAAGCAAGGATGGGGCAGCTCCAATGCAATGGATCACGAGTCTTTCATCATGGTAAATATAAAAACTATTCTCCTAAGTGTTCGAGATAAACAAGAAGTTTTTTTCATAAACTTACAACACACTTGCGATATTCATGTATCTTTACTGCTGAAACGTCCCGCCTGCGTCGCAGGCTTCACCAGTCGAATCTAGAGATGAATTACAACCGTCGGCCTTGATGAAACATCGCCGGTCTCTGAGCCCTCTTCCGTCAATGCTAAGGGACTGATTACCTCGCACAACCCTTCCCTTCTACGGACTCCTGGGCTGTAATTTATCTCCATATTCGAATAATGAAACTTGATACGCAGGGAAAACGTTTCGCCAATAAAGACTCTTTAGTGTTGCCCACATTACTCATCAACCTGCTGCTGTTCCATACCACTGATGATGAGTTGTCAGTAAGACACGTGGACAGCAGCTGCACACGACTCTTAATCATCAACTTGTCAGCATTTTTTACCATTTTCAACACGATGAATTGTCACAAAGTCAATCATAACAATCTAGATTTGTCCAGATAATTTTAGGCTGTGCACTTTCAACCCAGACAACTGTGTGTGTCAATAAGATAACCTGTCCAGTTGTCAAGACTCGCCAGGGATTGAACCTAGGTCCTTCGGTTGTAAATTTCATCTAATCATCATGACCTCTTCAGCTGAGCACCAACATGTGTTTACCTTAACATGACCAGGTGTCCAAGTCAACATGACCAAGTGACCAACTGAATATAACCTCGTGTTCACCTGAAGACGACCTAGTGTTCACTTGAACATGCCAAGGTGTTCACCAAGTGTTCAATAGAACATTGCTAAACATTCCTACCACCATTCCTGCCACACATCCATCACCACCATTCCTACTACGTGTCCACTACCAAATATCCACTACCAACATTCCTACCACACGCCAACTACCACCATTCCTACCACACTACCTCCATTCTTACCCCACACTCATTCGCACCATTCCCACCCCACAACCACTACTATCATTCGTACCCCTCAACCACCATTCCTACCACAATCCACTTCCACCATCCCTACCCCAAGTGTGCTACCACCATACCTCCCTCCCCCAGCTCCGTCACCCTCATTCTTTCTTTAGGTCCACAGTCTTTGATCTGCAAGTCTCAAGTTTCTCCTGGTTGAGACTGTCTCTCTGTCATGTTCACTATTGTAGCCTGTGTCAGGAGCTTTCCTGGCCTCACTCTGCAGACCTTCCTGCCTGCCTGCTTGGCCATGGCCAGCGTTGGTCACCCGTCTGCTGGACAAGTGACGGCCAAGCAACCTTAAGTTTACCTCCAGTCCACCTCCGGGGGAGGGGTGAACGCCCCCGCGGCACGGTCCCAGACCAGCCAAGAGAAGAATATTTCTACCAGAGTATCGAGAAGAAAAATGTATTGTGCAGAACCAGCTTTAAATAGAACAACGTTTCGCTCGATCAAATCTTGCTTGAAAAGTGCGGAACTTTGCCCCAATAAAAGCCTGTTCTGCAACTTGTTTCTTTGTCGCTATATTTGTCAGTAATACGCTGTTTCATCCACAACAGAATTATTTCATCCACCACAGTATTACTTAACCACAACATAATTTTTTCACCCACCACAGTATTATTTAACAACCACAGAATTATTTCACCCACCACAGTGTTATTTAACCGCGACAGAATTATTTCACCCACCACAGTGTTATTTAACCGCGACAGAATTATTTCACCCACCACAGTGTTATTTAACCGCGACAGAATTATTTCACCCACCACAGTATTATTTAACCACCACAGTATTATTTCACCCACTACAGTATTATTTAACCACCACAGTATTATTTCACCCATTACAGTATTATTCATCCACCTCAAAATTATTCAACCCTAACAGAATTATTTCATTTATCACAGAATTATTTAAACCACCAGGGAATTATTTCAGCCACCACAGAATTATTTCCTTCAACAATTCTAATTTATAAAAAATTACACTCGCTTTACACTCTTGTCATTTTTTAAATTAAATGCAAATCATTTAATCTTAAAAAATTAGTCTTTTACTGTAGTGGGGCGGTGGGGTGGTGGGGGGTGGGGTGGTGGGGTGGGGGTGGTGGCGGGGGGGGCAGTGGGTGGTGGGTGGGCGGTGGTGGTGGGGGGGTGGTAGGGTGGGGGAGTGGTGTGCCTTGGGGATGGGAGTGGTTTTGGGGGTGGGGTGGTGGTGGCGATTTGGGGGGGGGCCCGGGCGGGGGCGGTGGTGGGGTGGTGGGGTGGCGGCGGTGGTGGGGTGGGGGGTGGTGGGGGGGGTGGTGGTGGCGGTGGGGCCCGGTGGGGTGGGGGGCGGGGTGGGGGGTGGTGGTGGTGGCGGCGGTGGTGGTGGTGGCGGTGGGGGTGGTGGCGGCGGTGGTGGGGGGGGCGGCGGGGGGTTAGCGGGGCGGTGGAAAGGGAGGGGGTGGGAAATGGTGGCGGGTGGTGGGTGGGTTAATGGGGGGTGGTAGTGGTATTAGTGGTAAGGGGTGGTGGAGGGTGGTGGTGGTGGTGTGGTGGGGCCGGTGGGGGTGGGGCAGCCGGTTTTTTTGGTGGTGGGTGGGGGTTTGGGTGGTAGCGGGGTGGTGGGGTTTTGGTGGTGTGGTGGTAGTGGTAGCGGTGGTTTTGTCGGTAAAAGTGGCAGTGGGTGGCCCAAAACCCGCGGTGGTGGTAGGTAGTGGTAGTGGTGTCCGGGGGATGGGGGGGTGGTGGGGGTGGTGGTACCCGGTGGTAGTGGTGGGTGGTGGTGGCACCCCGGGTGGTGGCGGTGGTGGTGGGTGGCGGGGCGGGGTGGTAGTGCGTGGGGGGGCAGTGGTAGGGGCCCGGGGGTGGTGGAAGGGGTTTTGGTAGGGGGAATGGGGCTTGGTGGTGGTAGCGGAGGGGTGGGGGTTGGTGGCGGGGGTAGGGCGGTGGTGGTGGGGGGTTTGGGGGGTATTAGGGTGGCGGGGTGGAGTGGTGGTAAGGTGGTTAGGGGGCGGTGGTAGGTGGCCCGGTGGTGGTAATGGTATTAAATGGGGGGTGGAAAGTAAGGGGGCGGGTGGTAGTGGAAAGGGGGCCCAAGGGGGTGGCAGGGGCTAATGGTGGCGGTGGTGTGGTAGCGGTAGGGGGTTGGTGTGGTGGTTTAAGGGTTGAGTAGCGGTGGGTAGTATTAGTGATGGGGTGTGGGCGGTGGTGGGAAAGGTGCTTGGCCCCGGTGGTAGTAGGTGGTGAAAAGAGTAGTGGTATTGGCGGTAGAGAAGGGGTAATGGTGGGGTGGTGGGGGGGTGGTGGTGGTGGGGTGGCCCCGGTCTTGGGGTGGGGGGGTGGTGGTGGTGGGGGTGGTGGCGGTGGTGGTGGGCCGGTGGGGGGGGGGCGGTGGTGGTGGTGGCGGTGGTGGCGGGGTGGGGGTGGGGGGGGGCCCCGGTGGTGGTGGGGGCCCGGTGGTGGTGGGGGGGTGGCGGGGGTGGTGGGGGGGTGGTGGCGGGGGGGGGCAGCGGTGGTGGTGGTGGGGGGTGGGGGGGTGGTGGGCGGGTGGTGGGGCGGTGGTTTTGGCGGGGGGGTGGTGGAAAGGTTGGGCGGTGGGTATTTTGGCGGGGGGGCGTGGTGAAGGGTAGTGGGGGTTGGAGGGGCGGTGGTGGGGGTGGGTGGTGGGGGGGGGGAGTGGTGGTAGCGGGGGTGGTGGGGTGGGGGGGCGGTGGGGGAGGGTGGGGGGGCCTGGTGGTGGTGGCGGTGGGGGGGGCGGCGGTGGTGGGGTTTGGGCCGGGGTGGGTGGTGGGTAATGGTGGCGGCGGTGGGGGTTTGTAATGGTGGCGGGGGGGGATGGTGGTAGTCGGGTGGTAGGGGGTAGTGGTAGGGGGGTGGTATTGGGGGTGGCGGCGGTTTTATTGGGGGGGTGGGGGTGGTTTGGGGTGGTGGCCCCCAGGGTGGTGGGGGTGGGGGTGGTGGGGGGGTTTTTGGTGGTGGTGGGGGGGGCCCGGTGGGGGGTGGGGGGGGGGCGGGGGGGGGCGGTGGTGGTGGTGGCGGTGGGGTGGGGCCGGGGGGGTGGGGGGGCGGTGGTGGGGTGGTGGGGTGGTGGTGGTGGCGGGTGGGGGATGGGTGGGGGAGGGTGGTGGTGGTGGGTGGTGGGGCCCCGGGGGGCCGGTGGTGGTGGTGGTTTTGATGGTGGGCGGGGTTTGGTTAGTGGTGGGTGGTGGCGGTGGTGGGGGACGGGGGTGGTGGTGGGGGGGCGGTGGGGTGAAGTGGCAGCGGTGGGGTGGTGGGGCGGGTTTGGGGGGCGGTGGGTGATGGTGGGGGGGTGGGGTGGTAGTGGGGGTTTTGGTAGGGGGGTGGGGGGGGGCGGGTGGTAGGGGCGGGGGTGGTAGTGGAAGTGGTAGCGGTAGTTTGGGGGGGTTAGGGGGGGTGGTGGTGGTGGGGGGGTGGGGGGGGGCGGTGGTGGGGGTGGGGGGGTGGGGGGGGCCGGTGGTGGGGGGGGGGGTGGTGGGGCGGTGGTGGTTGGTGGCCGGTGGGGGGTGGGGTTGGTGGGGTGGTGGTGGAAAGGGGGGCGGTGGTGGTGTCGGGTGGGTTTTCTAATAAATATGTCATAGTGTTTGCTTACGTGTCTTTCTAAACCAACTTGTCGGTATTTATTACCAAGGTTTATACCACTGACATCGTTAACTCGTTACACTGACGTCAACTCATTACATTACGCCGTTAATTATAATGAGTCATCTGCAGTTTCCGGTCCTGTAATTATACTTACTCCATTAGTACTTCTCACATCTATATTAACGAGGTTGTAAGTTCCACCAGACCGAGGCAAACACTCTCCAACTCCTTTCCAACAGCATTTACAACCCGCATGGAGCCAGTTAATCATTTATATTACTTGTAACCTCAAGGTCCTATACGTACTCGTTGGAGCAGAGGAACGAGGCAGAGATGCATGATAAAGTATATATAAGATACTCTTAAGGTCTCGTACCACATCTGTACACTGCCATAACAAACATACTGGAGGGAGAGAGATGGAAGATAGTGTACAGTAAGTCCAGTGAAAAGTAGGGCCGCCGTTGGGCAACAAGAGAACTTATTACCATCCGTGGTCCTGGATTTTTAACATCTTACCAGAAGATATCAAAAACACTGCTGGAGCAAGTATAGAAGTCTTCAGGGGGACACTTAAAACAATTTCCTCCATTAAGTGCCTGATCAACCAGGCTGTGATGGATATGGGGGCTACGGGCCCCCAGCAGCAATAGCCTGGTTGATTATTCTAAAAAGTCTAGTCCAGCGGGAGCAGTTAAAGTCTCTAAAACCATCAAAGATGCATCAAAGGTAGCCTGGCTGGTCAGGAGACACGGCTCCGAATAACAGACGGAGATTCGAGCAATGTATTTCAAGCGTTGCGAAATATATTGCACTTCACCTTCCTGAACTTTAAACAAACATTTACACCTTCACATTTGTTTTCACGCGTGTCCTTGATGACGCGCATGTGTCCGTGTGGCGACGCTACTGGTAACATGTGTCCGTGTGGCGACGCTACTGGTAACATGTGTCCGTGTGGCGACGCTACTGGTAACATGTGTCCGTGTGGCGACGCTACTGGTAACATGTGTCCGTGTGGCGACGCTACTGGTAACATGTGCCCGTGTGGTGACGCTACTGGTAACATGTGCCCGTGTGGTGACACTACTGGTAACATGTGCCCGTGTGGTGACACTACTGGTAACATGTGCCCGTGTGGTGACCCTACTGGTAACATGTGCCCGTGTGGTGACACTACTGGTAACATGTGCCCGTGTGGTGACACTATTGGTAACATGTGCCCGTGTGGTGACACTACTGGTAACATGTGCCCGTGTGGTGATACCTGGTAACATGTGCCCGTGGGGCGACGCTACTGGTAACATGTGTCCGTGGGGCGACGCTACTGGTAACATGTGTCCGTGTGGCGACGCTGACCCTTTCAGGAGGGATTTCTGAAACTTCCCTAGAGAGAGTTTCCTTATGTCTGCCTCTTCTACTAGAGGAACCACAGTTCTCAGTAACTTCTAATAAAATGGCCTCAATCATTTACATCAAATATAATCCATAATAATAAAATACTTAAAGGGTCGATACCTCTTTAAAGATGTACATCACTGAACCTCTTCTAAACGGTACGTCCTTCGTCGACGTCTTCGGCAGGAGGCAGAGGATGCCCCAACACAGACTTCCGACGGGCAGGCTGCCCATACACTGGGAGGAACATTTTCCATAGAACTGTCCCAAAATATACCGGGGAAAATTTGGTGAGAAAAACGGGGGTTGGGGGGAGGGTATGGTTGGGCATAAAAAAGGTAAGGAAACTCTATCAGTTTCTATTCTGCCCAAAATCTTGTGGGAACGGGGTACTGGAAGGTTGCGCGGGGAGGGAGGAAGAGAAGGGAGGGATGGTAGGGAAGGAATGGGAAGGGCAACCGTACGAAGGGAAAGTAATAACCAGGCAGCCCATTCTCGTACCACCAGTGATAATCGTACCGATTTCAACGTTGCCCGGCTTGTATATGCCAAGTTGTTGGCAGACGTGTGGCGAACGTTTGATTAATCTGATCATTTATGGTTAAATATAAGATTTTATAAGTTCAGTAACCCAACCCAACCGAATCAAATTTATAAAGAAAATAACGCTTGTAAGTTTACAAAAAGTGTTAAGAAAGATATTGGTACTTACTTAAAAGAATGTTAAGGAAACATTATATGCGGGTCAAAACTTCTCAATAAAATGTCAAACTGCATATTGGTTTGTTAATATACGTAATAAAAATAACGTAGTACACTGAGGATAGGATGGAAAGAGCAAGAGAAACGGTAACATCTCTAAAATTTGCAGATGAAGTGAAGAAAACTGATAAACTCCACAGGCTGGGTGAGGAAGATAAATATACAAGAAGTGTGTGTGTGTTGAGAAGGTCGAGGAGACACTAGGAGACCCTCCTGACCACGCATCTTCACCAGGAGTCACAAAGACACACTTCCATCACCACTAATTACACCACCACCAATAGCATTACTAGCGTCCCCACAAACAGGCCTTATCTGGAACCGGAAGAGATTACAGGTTACAGGTAAGAAACAGGACGATAACAGAAAAACCATCAAAGTCCATTACCAAATAAAAAAAATGCGCACCTAATAATTTAGACAGCCAGCCAGTCTTATCATCCAACTTCATCAGTCGCCCTGTTAGCCAGCCACACTAGCCAGCCACACCAGCCAGCCATCTGTGCGGTGTCCACAGATGGTCTAAGATGGAACACATGGTTACTGCGTTATGATCATCTACTCTGTCTTTATTACTACAGTTATGATAGTCACATGCAGCAGCCACGGCACGGACGGCCACATGCTGCCACACACACACACACACACACACACATACCGCAATACCTACACAGTTTATATCTTTAATTTTTAAAAGGGGTGGACCGGTAAGCCAGCGAAAGGCCCCGGTTAGATGACCGAAAGCTCCCGCTGCGGTCATCACATGACTAAAACCCGCGCCAGGAAACGCCTGTCGTTTCCTGACAAACCTTACTTAACCTACACAGCCACGCATATATCTACATTGTCAAACATAAATCTACACAGCCAAACATACATTTACATAGCCAAACACACACACACACACACGTCTACACCTACACAGCCACACCTACACAACCACACCTACACAACCACACACACATCTACACATTTTACACACAATCACACCAACACTCTCAAAGCACCAAAATTCGTTCCATGAATGATAACAGCAGGAAGCGGTATAAGGTGAGGCCAACACATGACATCTGACCCATACCCACCCCATTCTTCCCTGTTTTTTAACATTTTTATACAATCTTGCACCCCCCTATCCCTCCCCTTTTCATCAAATCCGCGCCACCCCTCCCCCTCTCTCCCCTTTCTTTACGTGAAAACTGGTATTTTGGTCGCACAAAGATAAAGTATTGTTACGGACCTGGGCCTCCGTATGGCTGCCATCGCCAGCCATCAAGGGAACAAGGGGAAAGGGGAGCAGGTTAGGGGAAAGGGAAGTAGGCTATACGAAAGGGGGAGTAGACTAGAGGATAGGGAGTAAGGTAGGGAAGAAAGGGAGTAAGGTAGGAAAGAAAGGGAGTAAGGTAGGGGAGAAAGGGAGTAAGGTTGGCGAGGAAAGGAGTAACATATGGGGAAAATGAGTAGTGCAGGAGAAAATGAACTAGACGAGGTAAAAGGAGACTAGGCTAAAGAAAAATGGACTAGAGTAGGGAAAAAGAGAACTAGGCTAAGAAAATGGGAACTAGGCAAAGGAAAAGGGAACTAGGCAAAGGAAAAAGGAACTAGGCTAAGGAAAAGGGAACTAGGCTAAAGAAAAAGGAAGAAGGCTAAGAAAAGGTGACCAGGCTAAGGAAAAAAGGAACTAGGCTAAGTTGAAAGGGAAGTAGGCTAAGAGAAAGGAAGAGTAAGCTGAGATGTAGTAAGGCAATTATTTATTTATTCATTCATCCATATTCTCTCTCTCTCTCTCTCTCTCTCTCTCTCTTCTTACTGTATAATGTTCCAGTTGCATTAATGCAGTAGTCTTCAAGCAGGGAACACCCAGGTCTTCCAGTGTACCACAAAGAAAAATATGGTGTTCAAATATCAGTTAATACGCTACGGAAAAAAAGAATGATGAATTAAAGACAAACGGAGTACAAGAAAGTAAGTTCAATGTGAGAGATTTCTGAGTGACGAAGTCAGTGGATCTCACATTCAAAACTGCAACAACGTTATTATTGCATCCGCAAAAACTATGGTTAATTAATTAGTCTATTTCTACAAGCACAAGGTATACAGACTTAGCTGACATCAATGACATACTACTATATAGAAAGTCGCTTGTTATGCAGATCATTTCGGACAAATTAGGTCAGTTTTGTCCCAGGATGCGACCCACACCAGTCGACTAACACCCAGGTACCCATTTTACTGATGGGTAAACATTGGACAGCAGGTATCTTAAGGAAACGTGTCCTATTTCTAGCCGTACAGGGGATCCACCCCCGGACCACAGTGTGTGAGCGGAGTGCGCTAGCAATCGAGCTACGGGACACCTGAATAACTCTAAACATTGGATAACTATAGCATTCAAAACAAGAGATGCTGAACTAATGATAATTCTCTTCAAATCACAGCTGCAAGGAACTGTAGCTCCTCTTTGAAGAAGAAACACAAAGCTTTTCATAAAGGCCAGAAGAAAGTGTGTGAAGGTACTAAAGTACCACGCAGGAATAGAGAAAATATCAGATTACCAAAGATGCCAGAAAAAAATATCAGGGTAGAAAACTTGATGAACTGGCGAAACGTATGAGCAGTGAGGCGTAAGTTGCAGAGCCAGTGTTTGTTAGAACAACATTTCGCTTTATACACAGCCTTAGAAGGCCATATTAATAAAGCCTTACACAGAGCGAAACGATGTCCAGATAAAACCTTATTCCACAGCTCGTGTCTTCAAAGTAGCCAACAGCTAATGTTAAGCTCAAGCTGTTTATAAGAGTACACAAACAGCTTATTCGCACGGTTGGTGGAAGGTTGACACTTCCAGTGCTTATATGAAAGTTGTATCAGTGAGAAGCGCAGGCAGCAGCAGCAACAATGTGGAGTGGTGCGGATACTGGAAATACATTAAGAAGGTAAAAATCATAAAGGTGCCCATGAAAAAAATATTCCCAGGGATACCAACCTCCTCTCAGGTCACTACAATCCCTGTGTACCCACATTTGCCCCTCCTTGCCCACACCTGCCTCTCCCTACCCACTCATCTCTCCCTACCTACTACTGCTTCAACGTGTCCCCACTCCTGCCTATGCCTCTCCTGGACCTTATTACCCACACCTGATCCCTCCCTGCCCACACCCTGCTCTTCCTCATAGCAACCTCTCTCTGCCCACACTGTTCTTGACCCTGCCTACACCTCTCTCTCTTTCTTCCTTCCACAAGAATTACCTATCGTATCCACATTGAATACTTCCCCGTCCCACACCTTCCTCTTGCGTGTGTGTGTGTGTGTGTGTGTGTGCGTGTGCGTGTGCGTGTGTGTGTGTGTGTGTGTGTGTGTGTGTGTGTGTGTGTGTGTGTGTGTGTGTGTGTGTGTGTGTGTGTGTGTGTGTGTGTGTGCGCGCGCGCGTGAACCAGCGTGCTCTGAGACTGATAATTAACATGGTGTGTATTTTCCATGGAACTAGCCGAGTTACATGGCGTCTCTGATAAAGCAATACAATGTATAGTAACGCACTATAGTCCTCTCCAATTTATCCGGGGTCAGTCTATATTTAATGGGCGTCGCTTAATACAAGTGGAGTTATGATGCTCAGACTGAGTGTCGTCAGGCTGGTGCATGCATATATTCTTAGGCATATAACGTAGTTTTAATCGACCATTGCAATATCAATTACTGCAACTTTCTGCATTGCCTCTACATGTATTTACTCTATAATAAAAAATGTAGTCCAAATCCCTTCCCCCCACCTTTCTCTTTTCTAAACCCTTAATGCAATACCCGAGTGAAAATATCCTTGTCTTATTCAAATTTCCCTCTGTAGGTAGATTTTAATACTATATATGAAACCCATCCTGTGTGCTCAATTATGACAGGGGAAACAGCCTTTGTTCCCACTATGTAACTACCGGCCTAACCTCGTACCTGGCAGCAGATAACCTGGTACCTGGCACCAGATAACCTGGTACCTGGCACCAGATAACCTGATACCTGGCATCAGAGGCGTTGACTCCGGAAAACATTGTTCAGGTATTCAGATATGAAACAGAATAAGTGTAGCTGCACACCGCTGGTATATCTAAGTTCGCTAAAAAAAAAAAAGTTTCCTTCCCACTCTCCCCAGTGGATGCTCCACTCCACACCCCCCACAGGGTGCTAGACCCCACACCCCCACAGGGTACACGACCCCACACCCCCAGTGGCTCCTCCAACCCACCGGGACGTCGAAGGGCTACTGCGACAATCGTCACTATGTACGGGTTGGTGGCAATGGTTCCAATCCCATAAAGAGTGAATATATGCGGCGACAAAGGAACTCAGACGACCCGGCCTGCCAGTTATTGTGGAAATTGTGATTGGTTCCAATGACTGAGGGTCCCTAATTGGGAGGCAGTTGGGGCCCCTGCCAGCCAAGGGAATATTGGGCCCCAATTTTCATAATTTTCACACCTACAGTCACGGCACGAGGGCTCCTGAAAGGTGGGAACCACCGCTATACCCACCACCACCACTACCAGCACAACCACCACCAGTATCACAACCACCTCCAGTCGTAGTACCACTAACAGTACCAGCAAAACTACTACCACGACCATCAGTACCACTACCAACAACAGTAATAGTACCAGCTGAACCATTACTACTACACCATTAGCGTCACCACCTGTGTTACCAGTACCACCACCACTATCTTAGATATATACTTAAATGAGAGTGAAGCAGGAGAGGTAAAACGTAACGCTACACTGTATCAAGTAACAACTGCATGTTGGATATGGTTCAAGCATACTCACTCACCTGTATTAAGACATGTACATTATATCATAAATGTACATGATGTATTAGCGAGGGGATCGAATCCCACGTGTCTGTGTTTGCTGATGATGTACCTATGTGGAGGCTGTGCAGACAAGGTAACTGCAAGAAAACCCAGACACACTTCAGTAATAATGCAGCATGTCAATACTTTAGTTCAAACATAGGTGCAAGGTAGTATAGTTGGACGACGGGAAAACATGAGAGTAGCATCATATTAACTAGGCAGTCTGTCCGCTTTACCACACGTGTTTTTCCAATGTTTACAGCAGTAACAATTTAGCATGTGTTTACCCGGCCTGAATTACCTGCAAGATAATGTATTTCCCATTAACGAGATTTTTTATGCTGTTGGTTATATGAAGCTAAATTATGTACATTTAAGCTTAAGTAAACCTAACCTAAAATAAAAATAACTAAGAATTGGGGGAGTAGATCTGAGTGCAACAACGACTGTGTAAACGTGAAGTGCCGTTCTTTAAATTATGAAGAAACTCGCTGGAAAACTAACGTTGGTATTACAAGGACAGGTTGTACAAAGTAACACAACCGAAAGTGTAGCTAATGAGGATAGCACAGTGGTAGCTGTCACACTGAACCTGTCAGCGTGTGTGTGTGTGTGTGTGTGTGTGAGAGAGAGAGAGAGAGAGAGAGAGAGAGAGAGAGAGAGAGAGAGAGAGAGAGAGAGAGAGAGAGAGAGAGAGAGCGAGTGAGAGAGCGAGTGAGAGAGCGAGAAAGAGCGAAAGAGAGAGCGAGAAAGAGCAAAAGAGAGAGCGAGAGCGAGAAAGAGCGAAAGAGAGCGAGAAAGAGAGAGCGAGAGCGAGAAAGAGAGAGCGAACGAGAAAGAGAGAGCGAACGAGAAAGAGAGCGTGTGCGCCTTGGGGAACAAGGCAATACACACTTCAAATAATATGGGTAGTGTATGCACTATTCAAGATGGTTCATTGAGTGTGCAGCGCCAACATGGAGCACATGCCTGGGCAAACACAAGAAAGTGCAGAAGGTTCAAAGGCTGAGCCATTTTCTTGGGAGAATGAATTACGAGGAAAGACTAAAAGAGTTAAATATCACAACAATGGGTAGTGAATGGTAGAGAATACCGACAAGAAGGGGAAAACACACAAATGTAATTACATGTAACTGCATCTGTGAGTATTTCTCATCACAACATTGGAGGAACGAAGATGCAAAAGAAAGATTGAACCACGACGTACATGAAAAAAGAACAAACTCTCAAACACAGAGAGATCGAGAGGAAGGGGAAGGAGACAAAACTGGTTAAAGTTAAAATGTATCGACCATTTAATAATTCTAGTGAAGAACACTTTATTCCCTAGGATAGCGATTTAAGTAAACTCTATATATTTAGAGTTTGTGAGGGAAAAGTTCAATAGATAGGAGTAGAGAGGGAGTATATAGTAACAATAGTTTCATTGCCGGCTACTTGTTAAGGTAGGGTAAGTCAAGCTCCCGCTATTCCTGCCTTTTTTCCCCCACCCCGAAAGTGATAGCTTTACTGCCGGCTGCTTGTTAAGGTAGGGTCAGTCTAGCTCCCGCTATCCCTTCCCCTCCTTCCTCCCCCCCCCGCCCCCCGAAAGGTGACGTGTGGGACTCCAGTCCAAACAGTAATCACTAGACTCACAGCTCCCAGCACTACTGTAAGTACATGCCTGCCTTGTATTCTAGTGGATTTATTGGTTGAAAGCTTCACTTTTGACCAATAATAAACTTAGTCCTTTCAGTCTTGCTCTAGGTTGACTGTTGTAATAATCACCACATCTTTTAGGTATTGTACTTATCATGGAGAGTGATTTCTTAAGCAGTGGGTAACCTGTCTATCTTTCCAGCTTGGATGACAGAGAGGGTCACCTGCCAATCAACGAGCAGAACTGATGGAGATGGACTAACGTCCTGAGACTTCCCCTTTTTTGGATTTAATTACCTGTGCACCTGTATGAAATTGCAGGACGTAACCCCTCATCATTGCAGCAGTAAAGAACCTGCTTTCCTGTCATCGGGATAGAATACTCAAGGCTATACTGTGAAGAACGAACCGGTGGGTTGTAACCAACACCTGCGACACCCCCCCCCCATCATCAGCAACTGCTACGATTTCAACAACAGTGTCACCAACACCAGACACCCCTATATATATTAGCGTTGAATTCAGTTATCATTTATATTTTTCATTTTTCATTTTCTTTAATGTAGGATTAATATTTCATATTTAAGTGTTTTATATTTTCTATATAATAAAGTGTTTATGTTTGTCTGTTATTATTTCTTTTTCTATTCACTAATTTTCCTGAGGAGGAGCCAGCCTTGGTAATACTGTCTGAAGTTGTTACAGGGCTGAGTAAGCCTTCACAAGTGGCGACCTTGCCAGGATCAACTCGACTGAATCAAGATTCAACTCCATCTCGAATCTACCATTGGAACTTCAACGCCGCATACCACAGACGGTTACCACCAGCCATGAGTAATCATTCTCTATGGTAGGACTACAGTACAGGTATTTAAAAGATTTGGTGATTGTTAGTCTCAATTTATTGTAAGTCAAATCAAGGCAGGAATACTAGTTAATTCTGCCATCTATTTTTGTGTAAGCTTGAAACACTTTGGAGGATTAGACTCTAGGGACCCGAGATTTTCCAGTGACAATTTGTTTCATTGAGCTCTTTATTATATCAAGGGAACTGTCATAGGGCACTCTTGATTTGTTGGTGAGAAGATTGGATGGTCAAGTGACCCCATTCTACTTACTGTTTGCTCGGAGCCGGCATAGAACCCTTCGTTTTAATTAATACATATTGTTTAATTGAAGCAGGGATCGAGCCCTCTGGTTTATTTATAGTTTGAGCGGAGCAGGAATTGAACCCTCTGTTTTCTTTAATACCCGTTTCATTTCCCCTGATAGTTTAAGTTATTCTTGCAAGCATGGAGGAATACCAGTTTTGGATGAATGCTGGAAGTAAGTTAGGAATAACAGGGAAAAATTTAGAATCTTTCATTAGTGCTAAGATCCAGGAAAGACTTGAAAGAGAGAGAGAGAGAATCGAAAGAGAAGAGAATAAGGAGAGAGAAAGAATAGAGAGAATCAAGAAAGACAGAAAGAGAAAGAGAGGATAAAAAGGAGAAAGAGAACCTTGAAAGACAGGAGAAAAAGGAGAAAGAGAACCTTGAAAGACAGGAGAAAAAGGAGAAAGAGAGAATTGAGAGAGAAATCCAAGAAAGACAGAAAGAGAGAAGACAAAAAGGAGCGTGATAGACTTGATCGTGAAGAAAGAACTAGAGTATGTGAGGAACAAGTTAAATTAAGGGAACTTGAGGAAAGAGCAAAGGACAGAGAATATGAGTTAAGGGAGAGAGAAAAGGATCGCGAGCTCGAACAAGCTCGCCTTGAATTAGAGAATAAAAAGTTAACTTTCTCACAACAGCAATTAGATGTAGGAGTAATGGAACAACGTGCAGCTAGTGCACATATTCCAACACCTAATTTACCTCCCTTCACAGAGGGGGAAGACATAACTTCATACATTATCAGGTTTGAAAATACCGCTACCCTCTGTGAATGGCCTGCTGACACCTGGGCTACCAGGTTAGGAATGTTATTTTCTGGTACCGCTTTGAATATCTATGCAACTTTGTCGCAGGATATCATATGTAATTATAACCTACTGAAGAAGGCAATCCTTAAAGCATATCAAAAAACCACTAATTCTTACAGGAAAGATTTTAGGTATGCCACCTTACAGCCTGGCCAGAACTTTCAGCAGTTACAGGTAACACTCTTTCGTTTGTTCGACTTTTGGATAGAGAGTTCAGGAATTGATCACAGTTATGAATCTCTTAGAGACTTCATGGTTGCTGACCAGTTCCTGACAGCTCTTCCCCATCAGATACGAACATTCATCAGAGAACGTAACCTGATTAAAGCTGAGGAAGTTGCTGAGGCTGCTGACCTGTATGCTGAGGCTCACAATTCCTATAAAGATCTAAAGGGATCGAACCCTAAGGGCAAGGGTTCATCAGACCTTAAGAAATCAAAGCCTCTAGTGGAAAGTAAAATGACTTCTTTTATTCCTGTTTGTCATTTGTGTGGTGTTAAGGGACATAAACGTCCATATTGTCCTTCTAAGAAGGTCCAAAAAGTTGGAAGATGTTTTAAAGACTGTAATGACCAAGCACTCTTCTGTTCAGGAACAGTTAATGGACTTAATGTATCTACAATTTTACGAGACACTGGATGCACATGTATAGTCATTTCTGATAAGCTGTTCCCTAACCTTAAAGAAACTCATTCCTCTACTATACTTTCAGACTACTTGGGCCGTACAGACACTTTTCCTACCATCCGTTGTTACATTAGGTCTAAATGGTTCACAGGTTGGTCTGAAGCCGTACTAGCTCCCATCACTTCTTGCTCCGTACTAATAGGTAATGTAAAAGGTGCCATTCTTCCTTCTGAGGTTAACCTTTCATCACCAAAGATGGACATAGGTGTTTCAGATCCTCTTTCTGTAGAGTCAGAGAAGCCCCTCGAAAGTTCAGATGAGACAATGTCTCGTGAGATTCATGTGGGATTAAAAACCAGTGATGCTACTCTCGAAAGCGAGGTAGTAGGATCACCGGTTCACTTATTAGATGAAAGTGAAGATATCACCTCCGATACTATAAATGTCTTGACTAGGGCTTCTCCTACTGTCCATCCTTTGATTTTCCCTGACTAAGCCTTTAGACATATCGAAGGACTCCTTCGTCAGTTTACAACGTAATTGCCCTTCTCTTCAGGATTGCCATAATGCCGCTAAACAAAATCAAGTTATCCAAAGGAAAAACTTTTCATATAAATTTGAATATATAAAAGGTATCTTGTACAAGTCAGTATTCAAATTAAATTCAGATGAGATAGACTATTCCATCTTAGTTGTTCCAAGTCAATGCAGAGAGACTGTTCTTAAAATGCCTCATGACCTGCCAGTGGCCGGACATTTCTCGCATCGTAAAACCTTAAATAAAATTAGGGAAACCTATTTTTGGCCAAAAATGTCCTCAGATGTCACTACCTATTGTAGATCGTGTAAAGTTTGCCAACTGTCATCCTCCCGAGGTACCAGGCGAGTACCTATGGTCAAAATGCCAGTCTTTACGGTACCTTTTGAAAGAGTAGCTATTGACATCGTTGGTCCTTTATCTCCACTTTCATCTGGGGGACATATATATTAACATTAGTTGATTATGCTTCGAGTTTCCCTGAAGCCATACCCTTAAAGACCATAACCACTACAGAGGTGGCTGAAGCCCTTTTGTCCATCTTCTCCAGAGTGGGCATCCCTAGAGAAATTTTGTCTGACCGTGGGACACAATTCACATCTGACTTAATGCAACATCTATACCAACTTCTGGGAGTGAAGCCTCTCTTCACCACACCCTATCATCCCAGCTGTAATGGGAGGATTGAGCGCCAGCATTCGATTCTCAAGTCCATTTTAAGGAAACTTTGCTCCCTTAAACCTAAGGAGTGGCATCGTTACCTACCCTGTGCTTTGTTTGCCATGAGGGAAGTTCCCAGTGACTCTTTGGGGTTTTCACCTTTTGAACTTCTCTATGGTAGACAGGCCAGAGGCCCATTGTCCATCCTTCATGACTTATGGACTAATGAGGAGGTAAATGCTGAGGTTCAGTCTTACCAGTTTCTCCTTGACCTTAGATCCAAACTTGAGGAGACCTCTGACATAGTTCCGAAAAACCTAAGCTTGTCAATGGACCAGTACAAAACCTAATTTGATTCCAAAAGTCAGAGGAGAAGTTTTAAAGTAGGGGATGAAGTTCTTGTACTTTTGCCGATCAAGTCAAATAAATTATTAGTAGCATGGAAAGGTCCATATAAAGTATTAAAAATTTGTGGGAAAGTTGACTACCTCATAGAAGTCAAGGGGAAACCTAAGCTTTATCATATCAACATCCTTAAGAAATATTACCGAAGAAATTCGGTTAACTGCCTTAATAACTTTGACTTAGTTTTTCCACACGAACTTGATACGACAACTGAAGAATGTAAGGTGTGCGTAATTGACACCTCTAACTTAGACTATGATGAAGAACTACATGACTTGGTGACTCTTGACCACTCGGGCGCAACCAACATTAATATTAATGAATCTTTGGATGACCATAAGAGACATGAACTACTTCAATGTGTGAGTAACTTTTCAGACGTCTTTACTGATATTCCAGGTGTTACCTCCACGGTAGTCCATAAGATTGACTTAGTGACAGACAATCCTATCAAACGAAAATTATACCCAGTTCCAGTTCACCTTAGGGATGCATTTGACCGAGAGGTAGACAAATTATTAAAACTAAAGATCATTGAACCTTCAGTATCTTCATATTGTTCACCAGTAGTCATGGTTAAGAAGGAGGATAATTCATATAGACTTGCTATTGACTTCAGAGGCCTTAATGCTATAACTCGGTGGGATGCTGAGCCTATGCCCTTAATAGATAGCGATCTACACAAATTTTATGACGCTTCCTTCTTTTCAGAGATTGATATTGCGCAGGCATATCATCAAGTAATGTTAGATCCTTCTTCTAAGCAGTACACCGCTTTTCCTACACACCAAGGACTGATGCAATATAGAACTATGCCCTTCGGTTTGGTAACTGCCTGTGCTACCTACGTGAGACTGATGAGAAAGGTCTTGGGTAATATGCCAAATGTTTCAGTTTATTTTGATAACATTTACGTAATGACATCCACGTGGGGCGAACATATCCAAACATTAACAGCAGTTTTGCGTAGGTTACGCTCGCATGGCCTCACTGCCAAGCCGAAGAAATGCTTCCTTGGGTATAACAAGATTAGATATCTTGGACTGATACTTTCTAATAACTCTCTGCAGCCTCTCCCCAGTAAGATCAAAGCTTTATTAGAATTTAAATTCCCCAAAACCAAGAAGCTCATGCGTAGCTTTCTTGGTTCTGTAAATTTTTATGCACGGTTTATCCCGAACCTTACTGATCTTACAGGCATCTTATCCGACTTCCTTAAAAAGTCTGTGAAGGAACCTCTTGAACTTTCCGACATAGCTCGGGAAAAGTTTAATGAGATTAAAAATATCTTCTCGAAAGACCCTATACTTAAGATTCCAGATATTAATAAAACATTTTGTTTAAGAACTGATGCCTCCAATACTGGCTTAGGTGTGGTGTTACTACAATACCATGATGGTACTCCCTTCCCTGTATGCTTCCTAAGCCGAAAACTCCTTCCCGCAGAAACGAGATACTCCACAATAGAAAAGGAATGTTTAGCCCTTGTGTGGGGTATCTCCAAACTTAAATTTTATTTGCTGGGAAAAGAATTCATTTTAGAAACGGACCACAAACCTTTGATATACCTAGAAACTTTTAAGGGAACCAACAGTCGCCTCTTGAGGTGGACATTGGCACTTCAGGCTTTTAAGTTCCATATTGTGTATATCAATGGTTCATCCAATTATTTCTCTGACTGGTTAAGTCGTGACAGTAGAAGATTTGTTGCCTTACGTGACTTCCACATGTTAGAACTTTTTCCTCGCCTATTCTTCTTATACTCCTTGACTATAAGTCTTGGTATGGGGGAGTGTGAGGGAAAAGTTCAATAGATAGGAGTAGAGAGGGAGTATATAGTAACAATAGTTTCATTGCCGGCTACTTGTTAAGGTAGGGCAAGTCAAGCTCCCGCTATTCCCGCCTTTTTTCCCCCACCCCGAAAGTGATAGTTTGACTGCCGGCTGCTTGTTAAGGTAGGGTCAGTCTAGCTCCCGCTATCCCTTCCCCTCCTTCTCCCCCCCCCCCGAAAGGTGACGTGTGGGGCTCCGGTCCAAACAGTAATCACTAGACTCACAGCTCCCAGCACTACTGTAAGTACATGCCTGCCTTGTATTCTAGTGGATTTATTGGTTGAAAGCTTCACTTTTGACCAATAATAAACTTAGTCCTTTCAGTCTTGCTCTAGGTTGACTGTTGTAATAATCACATCTTTTAGGTATTGTACTTATCAGGGAGAGTGATTTCTTAAGCAGTGGGTAACCTATCTTTCCAGCTTGGATGACAGAGAGGGTCACCTGCCAATCAACGAGCAGAACTGATGGAGATGGACTAACGTCCTGGGACTTCCCTTTTTTTGTATTTAATTACCTGTGCACCTGTATGAAATTGCAGGACGTAACCCCTCATCATTGCAGCGGTAAAGAACCTGCTTTCCTGTCATCGGGATAGAATACTCAAGGCTATACTGTGAAGAACGAACCGGTGGGTTGTAACCAACACCTGCGACCCCCCCCCCATCATCAGCAACTGTTACGATTTCAACAACACTCAGTGTCACCAACACCAGACACCCCTATATATATTAGCGTTGAATTCAGTTATCATTTATATTTTTCATTTTTCATTTTCTCTTTTTAATGTAGGATTAATATTTCATATTTAAGTGTTTTATATTTTTATATTTTCTGCCTTCACAGAGTTGTACACCTCTCGGTATACATACCCTTATATGTTGTGAAGAACAACAAGAGGCCAAAAGAGCAAATTGCATGAGTAAATAAACCCCAGGGACATTAGAAAAGTATAAGATGGAAAATACAAGGTACTGATGGCTGATTCCATACATGGTTTTAAATTTAGCTATGATATAATTCAAGGGGCTAGGAACCTATTAAGCTCAAAGGGCTAGAAACTTACTAAATTCATGAGACTAAGAACAAGTCAAGTGAAGGTAAAGAATCAGGCTCAAGAGCCAGAACTAAACCTCCTAAACACAGCTAGGTAAGTGCCCACGTACGCACGCACCAAGTCCATATAAATGATGGTTTCCTCTGCATAAAATGTGTGCAGATATCATGGTTAAGTTGTTGGTGCAGCATCAACAAAGTTATGTAAGGAATGAACATCTTAGAGTGGTGTAACACATCGTAATACAAACTCGCTTCACGACATATTTCCAAGAGAGATGAAGGATATTCACCACACACACACACACACACACACACACACACACACACACACACACACACACACACACACACACACACACACACACACATTAAACCTGGTTGAGCAATTATTATTATTATTAAAGATTAGCCGGTATTCTCCCGGCCCGGGCCTTTTCCAAGTGGTGGCCCAAGTGGTTCAAGTGGTATCTTGGGTCCGGTGTGTATGATGGTGAGAGTTATCTCCAACTCTTTAGACTTATCCGTTGCCTTCCCCGCTCACACAGAGCTCGTAGGGAGCAGCAGAGGTGCTGACGCAGGAGTCATCGTTGTTAAAATCTCTTGGTATATAAATAACAAAAAAAGGCACAATACCGTGACTGGAACGATACACAAATAACCCGCACATAGAAGAGAGGAGCTTACGACGACGTTTCGGTCCGACTTGGACTATTTACAAGGTCACACTGGTATCGCACGGCCGGTGTTCTTGCTGGCTCCATTTGAGCCATTCCTGGCACTCGGGCTGCAGCCCGAGCACCTAAGTGACTTGGAGGTTCTCTGAGCGCGAAGGAAAGGGAGCCAGAATATATACGAAAGGATGGGGGTGGGGCGTTGACAGGAGCAGAAAAATAGAAAATATATATAAGGAGAGGAGATACAAATCAGGTCAAGTCATGAGTGTTCTAAAGTTTGGAGCATTTGACAATGTAACGAAAAAGAAAGGCATCTACAGAGACAGCCAAGACTAAGATTCATATTAGTAAAGTTGTATAAGAGATGCCTCAACAAGACGGCGTCTGTGAAGGCTGGAAGAAGGGTAAACACTTTTAGCAGAGGACCAGTTAATATGATGACTGTGATCTATAACATAATAGAAAAAAGTTATTAGTGTCGGCAAGGCTAACACTTCTTTTGTGCTTAAGACTGTTAGAAAGAGAGAGGCCAGTGTCTTCGAGGTACTGGAGAGGACAAGAGGAGCAGGAAATGGAATAGACTCTGGAAGCATCAGTGGTAGGAGAGGTACGACCTAGATTACTACGAAGGGTATTAGTATGGCGAAAAGTACGTTTGAAGTGAAAGGAATGGAGGGTATTGTTAAGATAAGGGAGACTGAAAATATTGGGAAGGCTAGGAAGAGGAGATTTACCAGGAGTAAAGAGTTTATGAGAGATGAAAGTTCGTTTAGAATGTGAGTAGGAATGTACATTCACTACCTTTCTTATCATGCTCCCTCTGTCAAGAAAAGTGTTCTTATTTCTCTCTTCCTTCGTGCCCGTCGCATCTATGACCCCTCAGTTTTTTAACTTGGAAATTTCCACCCTTCGCTGTGGTTCCAGTAGGATGTTGAGACAGGAGTATCTTATGCCCAGGATGGTCTTCTGATGTTTTAGAAGAAATGGTGTTGGTTATTCTGGGTAGCGGTGTTCGTCTGATGTTCTGGAATTCCTGTCACTCCTTGGTCTAGTACCACAATTCAGATTTCAGAGGTGAGGAGTCGTAATGTAGTTGTCCTGTAGACAGGGATTTTTCTCCAATTAACTAGCGTCTACCCTGGTTGACCAGGCCAGCAGCAGAGCTGATAATAAAGAAAATAACACTGCTTACATAAGGGTTAAATAAGTATAACATTGAAGAAAGACAAAGGGTGGTATTCTACTTCAGTGTCATTACTGGTAACCAGGTAAATCAATAACAATGAACAGAAATACTCCTGGTAGATCACCTTACCTGATCAGGAGAAGAATGGAGGTGAAGTGGTTCTCCAAACTTCAACCCACACCAGGAGTAGAAATTAAAGAAAATCAGACCCGAGGAACTGAAGTTTAGCCTCAGCCCGCTAGATGGTAGTGCGAGCGGTAACGCCCTAATGGTTCCTGGGTGTCTGAACAACTATAACCCTCCCTTTTAAGGGCTTTTCCCTCACACCTTTCCTTCGTGCTCTTCTGCGTGACTACGAGTCACTCAGGCGTTCGGGCCACGGCCAGAGCGCCAGGAATGGTTTAAATGAAACAGAGTTTTGGAGAGTTGAGAGCCTCGTACCAGCAAGAACACGAGCCCATGGATACCAGAGATTTGGCCCTGACTCCTGCACTAGCACTTCTGCTACTCCTCTAGAGTTTTGTGAGAGTTTGTACACATTTTAGCCGACATGCCTTTCCCAAGCTACAGGGCGTCTACGACGATTATAGCTGCAACACCAGTTGTGCTGAAGGAACTCACTGTGCCCTCGCCTTAGAGCTGTAAACAGTGGTCCATCTGACCTGAAGAAGACTCACCGTGCCCTCGTCAAAGGGATGTAAAAGGTACTTTACTTGACCCAAAAAAGTTTCGCCGAGCTCCTGTGATAAAGCTGCCCCTGCCACAGGGCTGTAAACGATACATCACTTGTGCAAACACCGACACTACTTCGGGAGCCAGTGAAGGGTCACCATCTGGCAAAGACCCATGTCAGGACTTCGTTCCTAGCGAATATGTTATATATCAACTCTTCACGCTTGTGTGTATCAAGTCAGAGACCTCCAGAGAACCTCCTGAGTCACTCAGGCGCTCGGGCTGCGGCCCGAGTGCCAGAAATGCCTCAAGTGGAGCAGAGGTTCTGAGAGTTGAGAGCCTTATACCAGCAAGAACACCGGCCCTGAGATATCAGATTTAACCCTGTCTCCTACGCCAGCACCTCTGCTACTCCCTACGAGCTCTGTGTGAGTGGGGAAGGTAACAGACGAATCTATCGAGTTGGAGATATGACTCACCATTATACACACCGAACCGAGGACGTGCTGTACCCCAGTACAGTGCTTCTGCAATGATTGTTGCTAACTGCTACACTACCTGTGCTGAAGACTCACCGTGTCCTTGTCATGGGGCTGCCCCCGCCATAGGGTTATAAACGGTACTCCATCTAACCCGAAAAGGACTCACTGTGTCCTTGTCATAGGGCTGACCCTTCCATAGGACTGTAAATGTTATCTCACTTGTATTAACACTGACACTCCTTCAGGAGCCAGTGACGGGTCACCATCTGGACGAGACCTGTGTCAGGACTCTCTTCCTGGCGAATATATTATCATCATCAGCTTCTTTGTGACTAGTTAATGGTAAAAGTCGGACTGAAACGTCGTCATAAGTTTCAATCTCCTATGTGCGAGTAATTTGTGTATTGTCCAGTCATAATATTGTGTTTCTATTCTTTTTCCAGTATATGTAAGTAAAAACTATTTTAAGGTATATTCATGAAACACTAGAAGGTATTTCACATTAATGGCAGCACAAGAACATCCAAGATAACCCCCACACACACACACACACACCAGAAATACGAACTGCATTTCAACCCCAACATACACACAATTATTGTGAATACAACTAGGTGGAAAAAATACACAATCACCATATTTTTCTTTTAAATTCAAGACAAACTCATCATTGAAGAGTAAGCCACGAAAATAACTGCTCCTGTAACTACAAATAGGTTACCTTTCTATATCTTTCTTTCCTTCTCTCTCTCTCACGCACACACACACACACACACACACACACACACACACACACACACAAAACTCGCAATAAAACAAAAAAAAATCACTACTCTACACACAAGTTGGTGTTCCGAACAAAATGCAGAAACTTGGAAGATACATGGAGAGAGAGAATCAGAACACAACGACAAGGTGTATCTTGGACAACGTTACACTGGGGAGGACCTTTATCAAGTGTAAAGGTCGCCCCAAGAGGAACATTGGCCACAGTTAAGCTCTCTCTTCTCCCGCTGTTTCTCTTACAAAATCTCAAGAGTTAAACATTTAAACAAAGCCTAAAGGGTATCCCGCCTACTGGTAAATACTGACGGGAATTTTAACACCAGCACCGTGGAATACATTAGCGATCAACAGACATTACCGCAGCATATCCCGCCGAGGTATAAGCGGTATAAATACAATACTCTGGTATGCATACATCACCCGATTTTACATACAAAAAAGTGGCATACATTCATCACCTGATTATACATACAAAAAACAGTGGTATACATACAACACTGTGGTATATATAAATCGCCTATATATATATACAACACTATAGTATACACATACATAGATACATCGCCAAAAATCTCAGCTACAATATGAACACCTCCGCAACATCCCAGCTGCACTGGTCATCACATCAGAGAATTATTGTAAACTGCCTCCAAACTATTAAAAGACTTAAAAAAAAAGATGTCGTATATCAGAGCCTCGTTTACTGCGTGTGTGACAAGATCAATACAACATAGGCAGAGACCAGGGCAAAGCAGAGCCCTCTATGTCTCCCCAGTGTGCACTTTTAATATATTTCTTTATCGTGTCCACTATCGATCTTTTCCCCCTTCCTTCTTTCCCCTCAGCATCAGAAATAGTCCCGTTGTCCGCGACTTTTTTTTTTCTTTACCCGAGTAACGTTATGGTCCCGGAACACGATGGTAACTAAACTGCTGGACTTTCTAGTAATCTAAGACAGACCGAAACGTCGTCTGACCTTCCTTTCCAAAGTTACTTGTGAATTATTTCAGTCACAGCATTCCGACTTTTATTCTTCCTTAAGTAAATAATAGTTTTTGCTACTGTTCCCTATTTCAGTAATACTGTTATTTTGCGCTGTTCTTACTTGTGTTACTAGTTTACTAACCTTTGTACCACTGTTCACAGTGCTACTGACCTGATCTATGTTACCGGTGTTACTTGTAAACAACAATTTTCCAGCTATTACAATAGTAATATGATTATCTTTAACATTGAAGTACACTATTAATATTGGTATTAACAAGTAGTACAAATTCCACAATAATGAGCAAGTAAGTACTTTGACTATAAAACATTATATTACAAACACTGTCACCACTGGTATTTGTGTTCTGCTGCACTAATGATGCTGAGATCTCTTCCTCATTAATATTAACGTCCTCATACCTTTTAAGTGACTGAGAGCTTTCATTATTACTGTGAGAAGCATTTAAATTACAAAACAGCAGTAGCAACAAAAGCAAATAATGTAGCGATAGTGGACGTGGCTGCAGCAGAATACTATGAAGCAGCAAGAGATTGTGTAGTAACAGCAGACATCTCAGCAGCAGTAGGCGTAGCAACAGCAGAAGATTATGCAGCAACTGCAGACATCTCAACAACAGAATACAATGCAGCACAGAATGACACAGCAGCAGCAGCACCCTGGCCAGCACCTGTACGAAGGCCGTTAAGAAGTGCTGCAAGTGACAACCTTGACGCATCATTTATACAACAGCTTCTCTAATGACTACTTAAAGCACTATTTACCCACAAAACACTGGGGGAGGATGATGAGTGGTAATGGTGGAGGTGATCACGTAAATATCACCAGTGTCCTGGATACTGATCATGCTGCTGGTGACCAGGATGACTGATCTTAGTGAGCCTAATACCACCATGTGGATACTGGTGGTGATCCTGCTGACAACCGATATCAAAATAATCAACATACCACTATTTCTACTACTACTACTATTACTACTACTACTACTACTACTACTACTACTAATAATAATAATAATAATAATAATAACAATAATAATAAATAACATAATAAATAGGTAATTACACATGAACAAAGGAAGATATGTACAAAAAATCACAGACACACACACACACAAACCCATCCATCCATCCGTCCCAAGTATCTAGCCAATACAAGGATGATAATCTCACCCATAGATTTTTGTTATATATTTCCATTCAGTAAATAATGTAATGTGCAAGTCTGGCGTCGAGAGGAGGAAAAGGGGCAATGAGGGAGAGGAAAGGGGAGACAGTGCACTCACTCCGACAAAGGGAGGAATAACAATGCTCAATCTAGAAGCACTTTTTTACCCCCTTTTTTCTAGGGGTACCATTCCCTCCCGAGCTCTGTGATATCTCCACAATGGCCGCCGGTTAAATCTGCTACAATTGTCCCACCAGTAAATAACATAAAAAAATTATATATCTGATTGGCTGACTAGCACCGGTTTGGCATTAACAGTGTTGCCGTCGTAGGGTCCGCGCGCTGCTTGCCGGGTTATTGCCAACGAGGCGTGGTAGAAGGGATTCCTGGGCGATAGCTGGCAACAGTGACGGAGGTCGGACTACAGCACGGATAACCGGACAATGCACGTAATATAAAACTAGTGTAGGCCTCGTATGTTTTAAAGAAAGCCACGAAGGAAACTGGCTCGCGCTCTCTCAAACTCAGCTAAAGTGAAAATGTAGAAATAAATGAACGTGGTCCTCTGGGAACGTATTCGCGTGGAAACCCTCCTCTTTTCTGCGATTTTGCAAGCTCCTGATGTGTTGATTGCAACACGAAAGGCCTAGAGTTATCATTCTACTCCCCCAGTGGTTGTTTTGCATATATATATATATATATATATATATATATATATATATATATATATATATATATATATATATATATTAATTACATTTATCTCAGGTCGGAGAAGACTCGAACCTACGAACACCACGCCAGACGATCACTCGTGTTGTGTATAGTACTGCATACCTTGCCCAATGATCGTAGTTTCGGGTCTCATCCGGCCTGAGATAAATATTTGAAAATACTTCACAGCCACCCTTCTCTTCCAGAGTCTCAGTGTGGCGATCCAGAGGGTATATGCCTGCTGCATCTTGGAGAGTTGAAGGATCCATAATTTTAATTAAATTTCCACATGCATTGAAACGATAAATTAATAATCAAAAAATATATGGGAGTGAAAGAAGAAAATACCCAAATGGCTTCTAAGAGAAATCTCAGAACTTTACTCGAAGCCATTTCATTAACTTCTTCGAGACTAAGTCCTCATAATTTGCACCAGATGTGGACCCCATATATATATATATATATATATATATATATATATATATATATATATATATATATATTATATATATATATATATATATATATATATATATATATATATATATATATATATATATATATATATATATATATATATATATATATATATATATATATATATATATATATATATATATATATATATATATATATATATATATATATATATATATATATATATATATATATATATATATATATATATATATATATATATATATATATATATATATATATATATATATATATATATATATATATATATATATATATATATATATATAATATATATATATATATATATATATATATATATATATATATATATATATATATATATATATATATATATATATATATATATATATATATATATATATATATATATATATATATATATATATATATATATATATATATATATATATATATATATATATATATATATATATATATATATATATATATATATATATATATATATATATATATATATATATATATATATATATATATATATATATATATATATATATATATATATATATATATATATATATATATATATATATATATATATATATATATATATATATATATATATATATATATATATATATATATATATATATATATATATATATATATATATATATATATATATATATATATATATATATATATATATATATATATATATATATATATATATATATATATATATATATATATATATATATATATATATATATATATATATATATATATATATATATATATATATATATATATATATATATATATATATATATATATATATATATATATATATATATATATATATATATATATATATATATATATATATATATATATATATATATATATATATATATATATATATATATATATATATATATATATATATATATATATATATATATATATATATATATATATATATATATATATATATATATATATATATATATATATATATATATATATATATATGTATGTATATTCTTCAAGCATCAATGTACGGAGACAAAATCCAGAAGCACAAATGTACAGAAAAAATATGGGTCGAAAACGTGAAAGCTAGAGCGTAGCCTTCATCAGTGCCACACTAGACACAAATATAATAATGAATCAAATAATAAATCTGATAAAAGAAAGGAAACATTCACAGGAAATAACAAGGTAATCAATGAGCTCAACATAAGATTTCATAGTGATTTCACAAATGGGCAAAGAAGCGTACCAGAGATAGGAGGGTGGATAAACTAGGCAGAACTATCAAATACCATCAAGAATGTGATTAACTATTAAAGAAGCGAAAGGACTCTTGATGGAACTTGACACATCAAAGGCCACAGGATCAGATGAAATATTATTACGAATATTAAAAGGAGCTGAAATACTATGTAAGATACTACACAGGAAGACAGTAACTGTGATACCGATATTAAATAAATATAAGAGGCAGGAAGCCTTGAACTACACACCAGTCTCTCTGACGAGTATTAAGGTACAAACCGCTGGATAAGATTACAGGGAAGACACTTGCTGCAAATCTTGAAAACACTAAATTCTTCACAGAACACCAGCACGAGTTCACAAATGAAAGGTTGTATTTAATAAACCTTATACAAACATATGATAGACTAACAGATTTCAAGACAACTTTTATTTCGGTGCCACACAGAAAATTACAAGCCTGGGTAAAAGGAGAAGTGTTAACGTGGATAAGAACAAGTGATTAAAAGAAAAATCCACTGAGATGAAGAATCAGAATGAGAGTATAACTAGTGGAGTTGCAGAAGGATCAGTCTTAAGATCCATATTGTTCGTGCCGCACATTAATCATCTGCTTTCAGGGATTAACTCCTGCATATCCTTGTTCAAATAATACCAAAATAATGAGAACACCCTCTGAAGAGGATGACTGAAAGCTGCCGGAAGACCTAAGCAGATTTCAGGAATAGTAAAATAAATGGCTATTGTAGTATGATTTGAGCAGTAGCACAGTTATGGCGATGGGGAAATGAAACCAAAACATCAGTTTGGGGTAAAGTAGAGACGATGGAGAGTAAAACCACAGAAATAGTTATATTAAATATTTGTGAATAACCATTACTGCAAACCTACCTCTTAAGCGCACAGAAACAGGTTAACATCAGCACACTGGCTAAGCTTGCAAACATAAGAGTGGCATTCAGGAACACAAGAAAAAAATTATTAAAAAACAGTCTTACATGCGCGACCCTTTCTTGTGTTGAGTACGTAGCGCCAGTGAAGACGGGTGTTGAAGGAAGTAGAGGGTAAATACAAAACAACTAAAAACAGCAACAAGAGTGGGAGAGCGACAACAAAGAACAAGACACAGTCGTCGACCAATGAAAATCTCATTAGCAGATGAAGAGCACCAGAGGCGCTCTCTGATTGGCACAATGATAAGCTCAAGCTATCTGATGTAGAGGTCATTTTTTCCTTTGGAAAGATAATGAAGGTGGGGCCAGCGGGTCTACACGAGTACGTCTTCTCTCTCTCTTCACATCTTCAGTCTCCTATTTTTTCTCAACGTTTATCTCTTCTCCTATCATTTGCTTCATGTCTTCTATCGTTTCCTCCCATTTCTTTCCGCATCCATTCGTTACCTCGTACTTCCTTGAACTCTTCCTCTATCTTCCCTCTCATCAAAACACCATATATTTTTCACCTGAGGGACATACATAATTTAGTCCTTGACAGACAGGATAATACTGTTCAGTCTCATGCAGTAACATCAGTCTCTGCAGTAAAATCAATAATTTATATAGGTGGCTATACAGGTCAATTATTTTACTCATGGGGAAGCACCAAACCCGTAGGGTTTATACAGAGCTTGGGCAATGGGAGAGTAATTACGCTGCATGCAAAGAAGGATAGATCCAAATACCTGGATCAAGGAAATGATCAAAAAGGATAAACTTAGTGGATCATGACCTGTTGGAGGGCTCACAACATACTGACTTCTGGTAAACTCTTAGCTATATAACAAACCACAAGATCATTGTTCTAGCAAGCTCTCAGCTATATAACAAGCCAGCCATAAAATCATTGTGTAACAAGCCACAACATAACTGTAACCAAGTCACAAGGTAACTGTGTAACCATTCCACAAGAAAACTATGTAGCCAACCCACAACGTAACAGTTCTGTAACATAACTGTGTAACCAAGATAACTATGTAATCAAGGGCCTCATCAGCTAAAGATGAACTTGTATTTCACAAATGAATGACAAATATACAGATTACTCTGTGTTTTTTCTCCATGTGGATTATTTCCTCTCGAAATATATACACTGCAAATGTAGTATGCTACAACTTCATTACAAATGGGTTAAAGACCCTTATAACATGGGGAAAGCGTACCCTCAAGTTCTTGAAAAATTACGTGACTAATTTGTCAGGGAAGCCAAGCTCCCCAAAGCGACAAATTTTCCTTTCCAGATATTCAATGTTAACAACGATTCAAACAAGAAATGTCATCTTGAAATTGACAAACTATTTAGGAGAATTGGGGACCAAATTGTTGTCTTTGGAACTGCAAGTTTAGTGCTGTAAAGCCACTACCACAGTGTGTATACAAAAGAATTTTGTGAGGTTAGCCCTAACTGTTGTTCAACCCAATTTTATACAAAGTTCCTCACACCACTACTCTCTTCCAAGAAGGTAAAAGAACTTTATGGCACATTATTTACACGTTGTCTCATAGTGCTTGAATTTTTTACCGTATAAAATATATACACAATGCAACAGCATTTACAAATAGTTACAAGCTGTGGGTTTGTAACCGCAGATGAGCACGTACAACGTTACCTCATTTACCTACCTTTCTAAATTAAATTGTGAATGTTAATGACAATACTGAAGAAAAAACATACGTTGCAGAAAAAGCGTTTGTATAAAACAACGTTTCGATCTGTTGATAAAGCTCTAACTGAGCCAAACAATGTCTGATATAATAGCTTCTTGTGCGACTTTCTTTTAATCCGAGCGAGCCGCGCATGGTATCACTGCCAACTGATGTTCCCGCTGTATCAATACTAGTAACCAGGACTACCTTACCACTACTTTAGCCACGTCTTGTTGGTAACACCTGTAGTAATAAACTTACCTTTGTGACACCGTAATACTGAGCTTCGTCTTCTCGCCTCACTACCGCACAGTCTTCTCACTTACCTGAAACACGTAACAAGACAATCACAAAAAGAGTCACTTAAACATTATATACATACATATCACTAATGATGGATTTTGATAATCCAAAAAGCATGAATAACAAATAAAGATGCATTCCGCAACTCTGGTATTTCTGCTCCTTACACACACACACGTAGACATACACACACAAACATCTTGCTGCCACAAATAATGGGCCCGGGGCCCATGCTAACCTATGGTGTATATATATACCTAGTTGGTTGAATCTTATTGTATCCAGCTGGTCCAGTAGTTTATGCACTGGACTGGAGTTTTACCACTCACTTGCCATGGATTCTAACCCCACCTGTACCCCGATTTGTTTGCAATCGTGTTATCACGACTTCGTGAATCACTTACCCAGTACCATTTTCATGACTATAAAATGATTGTCTCTTGTTTAGTAATCTCCTGTGTGTTAAGGTTAATGAGCGTTGTTCACAACTCAGTCGGACTGATTAAGTGGCGGAAAGTGATCTAACGGGAGGTGAACTGGAAGCTGGCACCCCTGGCATGCTAAGTGGTGGCAGTGGTCACATTATAAAGACATCTTCACCTTGTATGATGATCTGACCTATCATCCCCTGTCTCTAGAACTGGTGGTGGGGGGAAGACATGACCCCACCATGTAGTGCGGAAAGACCTGCCCCCCCCAGGTAGTGAGGAGGTCCTGCTCCACCCCCGGCAGGTGTTAGGAGAATCTGCCCCCCCCCCGTCAGGTGGTTAGGAGGATTTGACTTCCCCCCCCCACCCTACTGGTTGGTAGGAGGACCTGACCCCGGCAAGAGGCGAGGACCTGACCTAGACACGTGAAGAGGACCTATCCTATCACTGGCAGGTGGTGAGGACTTGACACAGGCAGGTGAAGAGGGACTGCCCCTCCCCCCCGACAGGTGCTGAAGACCTGCCCCAGCAGGAGGTGGGGAAGACATGCATTCATAAACCACAACCGTCACACACCAGCAACAACCATCAGGTACAACCACCATCACTAATTACAACTACCACTAACCACAACAACTAACCACCGCCAATATCTACTACATTAACACGACACCACTCCACCAGAATATTGTGATGTTATATCTTACATCCTCCTCGGTGGTGGTGGTGGGGGGGGTTGGGGTTACTAAATAAGTCGAACTTGCCGAACTCACTTTGAAATTAAGCTCCATTCCCCCCCCCCAATTTTTTTACAGGTTGATAGCTAATTTGTTTTCATTAACAATGATATATTTTTATTTTTGGACCAAAATTTAGAAACCTCACCTAAGCTACCTAAAATTAACACAATTTTTTTTTTTTTGCTAAATTCTGCTATATATATATTATTGATCAACTGAAATATATATAATATTACAATAAATCTATGATACATATTTTTTTTTGGCCAAATAGGCCAAACTGGACGATTCGACTTATTAGGTACGACATATATATATGTGTCGTACCTAACAGGTAAAATCTGCGATTTTGGCTTAAATAGCAACGCTTTTCTTGCCGAATAAGGCAAGCGAAAATTTGTGTATGCAGTAATTTCGCAAAAATCATTCTGAACCTAACGAAGAATATATATTTTATTGTGTTTGTTTATTATTAACATATTGTAAACTTATCTAAAATATATTTAGCTGCATTAGGTTAAATTATATTGCGCTTGTTATAATAAGGTTGGGTAAGTTTTCTAAGGTGATTTTGGTATAAAATTATTAATTTTTACATTAACATAAATGAAAAAGAATACATCTTTAAACATATAAGACAAAATTTTAGTAAGAACAATTTTAAATGAGTTCTTGATAAAAGACCAATTTTTCATATTCGGCATGACATTAAAAAGTAGGGGCGCCATTGGTACACTAAGAGAAAACACCATAAGTGTCCGGGGCCCAAAACTGTTCAACAGCCTCCCATCAAGCATTAGGGGAATTGCCAATAAACCCCTGGCTGCCTTCAAGAGAGAGCTGGACAGATACCTAAAGTCAGTGCCGGATCAGCCGGGCTGTGGCTCGTACGTCGGACTGCGTGCGGCCAGCAGTAACAGCCTAGTTGATCAGGCCCTGGTCCATCGGGAGGCCTGGTCATGGACCGGGCAGCGGGGGCGTTGATCCCCGGAATAACCTCCAGGTATATATATATATATATATATATATATATATATATATATATTGTGTGTGTGTGTGTGTGTGTGTGTGTGTGTGTGTGTGTGTGTGTGTGTGTGTCGTGCCGAATAGGCAGAACTTGCCATCTTGGCTTAAATAGCAACGCTCATCTTGCCATATAAGACAAGTAAAAATTTGTGTATGCAATAATTTCGCCAAAATCATTCTGAAACTAACGAAAAAAATATATTTCACTGTGTTTGTTTAGTATTTAATTACTGTAAGCAAATCTAAAATATATTTAGTTGGGTTAGGCTAAAATAATTTTTTCTTGTTATAATAAGGTTAGGTAAGTTTTCTAAGATTATTTTGGTGTAAAATTAAATTTTTTTATATTTTTTTCATTAATGTTAATATATCTTTAAACGTATAAGAGAAAATTTCAGAAACGACTTAATTTTAAATGAGTTCTTGCTAATTGACCAGTTTTACATATTCGGCACGATATATATATATATATATATATATATATATATTACACACACACCTACACACACACACACAGGGGAGGCGCCAGCCGACGTGTCATATATTGAGGTAAAATGTATAAAATAAATTATTAAAAGTTCACGAGAGGAAAATAAAATCACAGGTGTGGCAGCCACACAACTTACAAAAAAAATAACATTGTCCCCAAAAAAAAAAAAGAAAAAAAAATATAATCCCAAACTACTCACGTCACCCCTCCCCCCTCCCCCGGGGGTCTTCCATTTAACATCTGGCAACTCACCAACCGGTTCCTCCCCTCCCTCTTTGCTGGACCTTCTTACCTGGATTATCTTTTTTTTTACCTGTTCGCCGCTTTTACCCGTGTGAACGTCATGTTAAGCTTTCCATATTTTAGGGCAGAGAATGGACACATGGGAACAGGCGTGCGGTCTGCCCCAGATGGGCACCACCCTTCCCCTCCCTGGGCATCACAACCCCTAGCCCTGCAGGCAGGGAAGGGAAAGGGTGGGGGGGGATGATGAAAGAAGTGAAGAGGGGATGGAGGAAAGGAAAGGGGAGAAAGGATAGAAGGAACGGGGAAAGAAAGGCCAATAGGCAAGCGATGGAGAGAAAGAGAGAATGAATAGGATAACAGAAAGCAATAAACGAAAGGCTAAACGGAAACAAGAGAGAATGACAAAAGTTTAGAAACGAAGAGATAGAAAAAAGGAGATGTACGTGAACATGAATAAAATAGGGAAGGACAGGGAACGAATGTTTGGAATCGGGCGAAAAAGGAAATAACGAGAAGGGTTGATGAAGGAGGACCGTGGTGTATCTACACAGACTAATAAATATACTGAAACCAGTAATTACTAGTCTTTATTTAACACTGATCAATATCATAAACAATGATCAGCCGAAAACTGTAAACAATAATCAGCTGGAGACTGTAAACAGTAATCAGCTGACTGCACTCCACACCATCCCCACATAACCAGGAGCCACTCCAACCAGCCACCACCACACCCACTTCCTCGCTCTCTAACCTTCCCACAGCTCCCGTGTGAACAACTAACGCACCTTTCATTCTTCTTCATTTTTTAGGAGTTCGGGGTGAATAAGATCAATGGTTGGCGTTCCCTTACACAGGCCACGCCAATGGGGATTTGAAAAGCTGGAGAAATGCCCGCGCTGCTGGAAGTAGGAACAGGCACAGGCAAAGGGGAGAGGGAGGGAGGGATGGAGATGGGAGTCAGAGAGAATGGGAGGGACAAGGTAGGTGACCAGGAAAAAGAATTACAAAAGTTAAAAAAAAAAAAAAGCGAAATGTAAAGCGGAAAGAAATTTAAGAGAGTGGAAGATGTACATTTATTTACTTAGTTATATTTACATAGGTAACGGCTACGCTCGTGGTGTCCATCTTCTATAATTAGTCTTAGACATGGTCCAAGTTTCCGTAACTTGTAAAACATATTAACAAGAGGCCAACCAGCTAACAGCCCAAGTTTAGTGTACACACACAATTAAGAAATCTTGCACACACACACGCACGCACGCACACACACACACTCAGGACTACCTGAAGGGCATTCCGGGGATCAACGCCCCCGCGGCCCGGTCCACGACCAGGCCTCCCGGTGAATCAGAGCCTGATCAACGAGGCTGTTACTGCTGGCCGCACGCAATCCAACGTACGAACCACAGCCCGGCTGATCCGACACCGTCTTTAGGTTTCTGTCCAGCTCCCTCTTGAAGGCAACCAGGGGTCTTCCCGTAATGTTTCTTATTGCTGGTGGGAGGCTGTTGAACACTTATTGTGTTTTCTCTTAGTGTACCAGTGACGCCCCTACTTTTCACTGGGGGTATGTTGCATCGCCTGCCAAGTCTTTTGCTTTCATATGGAGTGATTGCTGTGTGTATATTAGGGACCAGTCCCTCCAGAATCTTCTAGGTGTAGATTATGATACATCTCTCTCGCCTGCGCTCTAGTGAGTACAAGTCAAGTGCTTCCAGGTGTTCCCTGTAGTTAAGGTGTTTGATAGAACTTATACTTGCAGTAAAGGTTCTCTGTACATTCTCTAGCTCTGCAATTTCACCTGCCTTGAATGGGGATGTTAATGTACAGCAGTATTCCAGCCTAGAAAGAATAAGTGATTTAAAAAGGATCGTCATTGGCTTAGCATCTCTTGTCTTGAATGTTCTCATTATCCATCCTATTAGTTTCCTAGCAGATGTGATAGTCACTGATCACAGTGACGTTAGAGTATTTCATCATCTTCAGTGTTCAGTATGTGGAATGACCTCGATAAACAAATGACAGAGGCGGGTATCATGCACAACTTTAATATATGTATCGTAAGGCCACAAAGCTAGAAGGGACGGACATCTGCGACGGACCGTTTAAGAGTAGGAGCCAGGAACTGAAACTCGACCTCTGCAGTAAAAAAAAAAAAAAAAAAAGGCGAGTAGACACAAGTTGGACCAAAAAATTTACAAGGTGTAGTAGCAGTGTGTCCGCACCTAAAAATGAGCCAAGAAATGAGTGACAGATGAAGAGAGAGAGAGAGAGATTGGCAATGACACAAGAACGACGATGCAACCATTTCCAATTGCGAAACAAAGCGGCGCATTAAGAATATTAGGAATAACTCTGCAGAAATAGAATGCATAAGAATGCTATGAACACAGCTCTGTCTCTGCAGCTAAGTACAGCAGACGTAGAATGTCAGAACTACAG